>NC_052147.1:266395433-266585811 GCF_902713615.1 Scyliorhinus canicula
TCCACTCTCCCCTCCCTCCACTCTCCCCCTCCCTCTCTCCCCTCCCTCCACTCCCCTCTCCTCCCTCCTCCACCCTCTCCCTTCCTCCCTCCCCTCCCTCCACTCTCCCTCCCTCCACTCTCCCTCCCTCCATCCACTCTCCATCTCCCTCCTGAAGTGTTGGCTTGAGAGATGAACAGACACTTCCAACACTGATGAAGGTTCAACTCAATTTTATTAACTATTTCTAACTAACTAACACACAATGACTGTGGGTCTAAATAATGCTAACTTGAACTAGAGACCTAAGCCTTGTCCGAACCAGTTGATTCTCTCAGCACGTGGTGTGAGCCCGTGCTGGGCTGAATAAGTTCCTGTTACACTGAGAGGCAGCACCCAGAATGAGCGGGAAGCGTGGTGCCCTCTGCCTTTATAGTGTGTGTATTCTAACTGGTGATTGGCTGCAGTGTTTGTACATGTTGATTGGTCCCTGTGTGTGTCCATCAGTGTGTGCCTGCACCATGATATACTGGTGTATATTATGACATCCCCCCTTTTATAAAAAAATGTTGATATCGGCATGTGATAATAAATAGTGTGGGTGTGTGGAGAATGTACCTAGCTACGTGTGAGGTGCAAAGACATATGTACGAAGCTATAAACAGGGAACAAGACTATTTACAGACTATTTACTGGTGCAGATGACTACCATGAACTGGAACAACAAACGAATCTATTTACAAATCACCGGAGAATGAATGCAACAATGAAGGATATAGAAAAAAATCATTTCGGGAAGTCCACATGTGTAGAGTTCATAAGTTCAGTCTCTGAGGTGGACGACAAACTCTGGTTGACCAGATAATAATGTCGTTAATGGACTTCCGGTTGCGGTGATGTGGAGCTAAGCCGCACGTTCGGAGGCTCCCTGCTATTTTGGACCTTTTGGGCTCTTTTGAGGGCCCGTAACGGCGCTGGTCGGACTTTTCCCGGTGTAGGAAGATATCAGCTGTGCCTCTTGGCCGGCGGATGGACTGGACCAGGAGCGGGGCGGTCAAAAAATCAGCTTTGGAGCAGAGAAAGGTGCGAGGGAGGAAAGACCAGATGGCGGCGGGCGGGGAATCGGCAGCGTGGCATGCAGTGGGCGCAGGAGCTGCTCCATCGCTGCTTCAGATGAAAGCTGAGCTGCTGGAACCACTAAAGGCCTCACTTGACAAGCTCACAGCGACTCAGACAGCCCAGGGGGCAGAGATCCGCAAGGTCCAGGCAAAGGCCTCGGAGAATGAGGACAAAATCCTAGGCCTGGCAGTGGAAGGTGGAGACACACGAGGCGCTCCACAAGAAATGGCAGGCGAGGTGGAGGAAATGGAGAACCGATACGAGGCGGAAGAATGTGCGCATCCTGGGCCTCCCGGAGGGGCTGGAGGGATCGGACTGTGGGGCCTACGTGGTCACGATGCTGAACTCGCTAATGGGAGCAGGGTCCTTCCAAGGGCCCTTGGAGCTGGATTGCTCCAGGTCCAGGATGGGTAAGAGGCCGGCGGCAGCCACAGTGTTGATGGGGTTCATGGACCAGATGGGAGGGGTGGATCCTTGGAGGTTTATGAGGCCAGTGGGTGGGGAATTCTCGTTCTTCTCCCATGTCCGCAAGGCTTACTCCCGGATTGACTTTTTTGTCTTTAGCAGGGCGTTGATTCCGAGAGTGGTAGGGGCGGAATATTCGGCGATAGCCATCTCAGATCATGGCCCGCATTGGGTGGATCTAGTGTTGGGGGAGGGGAAGGACCAATGCCCGATGTGGAGGTTAGAGGTGGGGCTGCTGTCGGACGAGAAGGTGTGCGGGCGGGTCTGGAGGTGCATAGAGAGGTATTTAGAAACGAGTGTAAATGGGGAGGTGCTGGTGGGGGTGGTCTGGGAGGCGCTGAAGGCGGTGGTTAGGGGGGAGCTGATTTCCATCCGGGCACATAGGGAGAGGAGCGAGAAAAGGGAGAGGGAGAGGTTGGTGGAAGAGATGGTGAGGGTGGACAGGAGGTATGCGGAGGTCCCGGACGGAAGAAGGGCTATTGAGGGAGCGTCGTAGTCTCCAAGCGGAGTTTAATATATTGGCGACAAGGAAGGCGGAGGCGCAGTGGGGGAGGGCGCAAGGGGCACTATACGAATACGGGGAGAAGGCGAGTCGGATGCTGGCGCACCAGCTCCAGAAGCGGGAGGCGGCGAGGGAGATAGGGGGAGTTAGGGATGGAGGAGGGAGTCTGGTGCGGTGTGCGAGTGACATTGATCTCCACCATGTCAGCTTTTGCGTTTGTTACTTTGATGTTCTGTTGAAAAGCTTGCTCCTCCACACACAATGCTCGACATTCCAGCATGTTCTGCTTTTTATGGTGTTAACTTGCTCTCATTTTAAGATCACATTGAGGCACCTCATGACGCAAAAGGGGTACAACACTTTATTATAGTCACCAACCCAAGGGCACAAGGGGCTGGCATAAAAGTCCAGCCACAGACTGTAAACTACACCGGGACAGACTGCCCGGGACTTCCTCCTGGAGGTGCTGCATTGCTGTGTTGGCTTGTGTCGATCATGTCTTTTATGATGAGACTTCAGTGTTGGCCGCATACGGTGGGTGGGCTCTGAGCCACATTCCTGTGTCTACCTTCCCTCACTGCTAAACCAAACCCAAAGCTGTCATTTGACAAGCCTGAGGATGGGACACTGGAAGCAAGCGAGTCTCTTGTGGCTGACCTGGTAATCTGATGCCTAATGACAGCAGCTCTGTAGTGTTATTTTATTTTTTTTGGAAATGTTTTTTATTGAGTTTTCATATTTCATATTTTATATCCAACAAATTACAAATTATTAGAAAAAAACACGCAAAAATTAACATGTATATTTACAGGCAAGCATCTTCATAATAACAACTGTGGCCACCCCCTTTAACCGGCATACATATTTTACATTCCCCAATATGGCCGAGGCACATTTTTATAGGCATTTATTTACAATTTGGTTTTGGGCCTTAGCTTGCCATCAGACTGTCGCTTGCGGCTTTGTCCTTCCTTCTTTTTTTTGGAATTATTTTTATTCAAATTTTCAACAACAAATTTTATCACAACAGAGAAAAACAGTAACCCCTCCCCTCCAATACAAAAACAATAAATTAACAAGAAAAAGAAATAAGCGTAAAACCATGAGAACAAACCCCCATAACGAACCCGTAGCCCTCGCCTCCCCCCCACCCCCCCCCCCCCCCAACCTTCCCCCGATTCCCGTCCATGTTCCCCTGATTCTTGGCCACCCGGCTATTCTTCCTCTTGTTCGTTGGCCACAAACAGGTCCCGGAACAATTGCATGAATGGATCCCACATTCTGTGGAAGCCGTCGTCTGACCCTCGGATGGCGAATTTGATTTCTCCATTTGGAGGGATTCTGAGAGGTCAGACAGCCAGTCTGCAGCTTTGGGTGGTGCTGCTGACCGCCAGCCAAACAGGATTCTATGGCGGCCGATCAGGGAGGCAAAGGCAAGGGCGTCCACCCTCCTCCCCAGGAATAGATCTGGCTGGTCTGAAACCCCGAAGACCGCCACTATCGGGCATGGCTCCACCCTCACCCCCACCACTTTGGACATAGCCTCGAAGAAGGCTGTCCAGTACCCTGCAATCTGGGGCAAGACCAGAACATGTGGGCGTGGTTGGCCGGGCCTCCTTAGCACCGTACACATCTATCCTCCACCTCCGGGAAGAACCTACTCATATGGTTTCTTGTTAAGTGGGCTCTATGTACCACTTTCAGTTGCGTCAGGCTGAGCCTTGCGTACGTGGAGGTGGAGTTGACCATATGCAGTGCTTCGCTCCAGAGTCCCCACCCTATCTCAATCCCCAGGTCATCCTCCCATTTCTTTCTTGTTGCGTCCAGTACGGTGTCGTCCCTATCTACCAGTCGGCCATACATGTCACTACAGTTCCCTTTATCTAGGATACTTGCGTCCAGTAGGTCTTCCAGTAGTGTCTGTCGTGGCGGTTGTGGGTACGTCCTCGTCTCCTTTCGTAAGAAGTTTTTGAGCTGCAGATACCGTAGCTCGTTCCCCCTGGCTAGCCGAAATTTCTCTGTCAGTTCGTCCAGTGTTGTGATCCTGCCGTCCGTGTATAGGTCCCTGACTGTCAGTGTCCCCCCGTCCTGCCTCCACCTTTTGAAGGTGGCGTCAGTCAGTGCTGGTGTGAACCTATGGATGTTGCAGATGGGAGCTTTGTCCGACATTTTGGTCAGGCCAAATTGCTGCCGCAGTTGGTTCCAGGATTGGAGGGTGGCTGTCACCACTGGGCTGGTGGAGTGTTTTTTGGGTGGGGATGGGAGTGCTGCCGAGGCGAGGGCCCGGAGGGAGGTCCCCACGCAGGAGGCCTCCTCCGCACGCACCCACTCGGTCTCTGGCCCCTGGATCCATCCCCTTACTCGCTCGGCTGTTGCCGCCCAGTGGTAGAATTGTAGGTTTGGGAGGGCTAGCCCCCCCTGGATTTTGTTTTTTGTGGGACCTTCTTTGGGATCCTAGCATTTTTACCCCCCCCCCCCATTCGAACGCCATGATTAGTTTGTCCAGCGCTTTGAAAAAGGCCTTGGGGATGTAGATCGGAATGGATCTAAACAGGAAGAGGAACCTGGGCAGTATGTTCATTTTGATCGTCTGGACTCTCCCCGCGAGGGAGAGTGGGAGTGTGTTCCATCTTTGCAGGTCCTTTTTTACTTCCTCCGTCAGGCTGGTGAGGTTCCATTTGTGGATCCCTTTCCAGTCATGGGCTATTTGGATCCCCAGGTAGCGGAATTTGTGTCGGGCTTGTTTGAACGGCAGCCCCTTTAGTGCTGCCCACCACCCCCTTGCGGGTGTACTGGGAGATCTCGCTTTTGCTCATGTTGAGTTTGTAGCCCGAGAAGGCTCCAAACTCTTTCAGGAGCGCGATGATTCCGTCCATGCTGCTTTGTGGGTCCGAGATGTAGAGGAGCAGGTCATCTGCATAGAGTGAGACTCTGTGCTCACTGCCTCCCCTTCGGATCCCCCTCCAATTTTTTGCTGCCCTGAGCGCGATTGCTAGCGGTTCGATTGCTAGTGCGAACAGCAGCGGGGACAGTGGGCATCCTTGTCTGGTGCCCCCTGTGCAGCTGGAAGTATTGGGAGTTGGTATTGTTGGTCCGTACGCGCGCCATGGGGCGTTTGTATAGGAGCTTTACCCAAGAGGTGAACCCTGTTCCAAGCCCGAACCGCTCCAGTACCTCTGAGATATTTCCATTCGACTCTGTCGAAGGCCTTTCTGTTCCTTCGTGTTTATCATTATCACGTTCAGCAGGCGCCTGATATTCGCGGTAAGCTGTCTACCTTTGACGAAGCCCGTCTGGTCCTCTGCGACCACTTCGGGTACAGTCTTCTAGCCTTTGGCTAGGATTTTGGCCAGTATTTTGGCGTCTGCGTTCAGCAGAGAGATGGGTCTGTGTGACCCACATTCCGTTGGGTCTTTGTCTTTCTTAGGTATCAGCGAGGATTGAGGCCTGTGCTAACGTGGGTGGCAGTGTGTCCCTAGCTAGCGAGTCTGTGAACATCTCCCGCAGGTGCGGGCCAGCGCTGTCGCAAATTTTTATAGAAGTCCGCCGGGAATCTGTCCTGGTCCCGGCGCCTTCCCCGCCTGCATGGAGCTAATGCTCTCCATGATCTCTCCCAGTGCTAGTGGTGCTTCCAAGATCCCGTTTTCTGCCCTCTCCCATGACTGGTATGTCCAGTCCATCAAGGAACCGGTTCATCCAGCCTTCCCGTTGGGGCTCTGAGGTGTACAGCTCTTGGTAGAAGGCTCTTGAGGTTTTGTTAATCCTCTCTGGTGCAGTTTCCAACGTGCCTCCGGTACCCCTGATTTGCGCAATTTCTCTGGTGGCTGCCCTGCTTTCTCAAGCTGGTGGGCCAACAGGCGGCTGGCTTTGTCTCCGTGTTCGTATAGGGCCCCGCGTGCCTGCGGAGTTGGTTGCACTGCTTTCCTGGTGGAGAGCAGGTCAAAGTTCCTTTGTAGCTCTTTCCTCTCCGCCAGGAGCTTTACGGTCAGGGCCTCAGAGTATTTACGGTCTACCTCCAGTATGGAGTCGACCAGCTGCTGCCCAGCCACCCTTTCCTCCCTATCTCTTTGCGCTTTGAAGGCAATGATTTCCCCTCTTATTACGGCCTTAAGCGCTTCCCAGAACGTGGAGGGTGAGACCTCCACGTTTTAGTTGTTCTCCGTGTACTCTGCTATGGCCCGCGCTATCCTTCGCTGAAGGCCTTGTCAGCTAGTAAGGCACCGTCCAACCTCCATGTGGGGCGCTGGGCCCTTCCCGTCTCCAGCCACACGTCCATGTAGTGTGGAGCGTGGTCTGATATCACAATTGCGGAGTATTCCACCTTGTCTATCCCTGAAAGCACCGTTTTCCCACCACAAAGAAGTCAATTCTGGTGAACACGTTGTGTACTGGGGAGAAGAAGGAGAATTCTTCTCCCCCGGGTGGGCGAACCTCCAGGGGTCCACAGCTCCCATCTGCTCCATAAAGTGACTGGTTCCCTTGCATTGCTTGTGGCTTTCCCCGTTTTGGGGTTTGATCTGTCCGTCTTTGGATCCTGTACACAGTTGAAGACCCCCCCCCACCATGATTAGTTGATGCGTCGCACCCCCCCCCCCCCCCCACCCCACCCCCCCTCCCACTCGGGGGTTATTGTCTCGCTTCTCCCCTACCCGCTTTTCCCCCATCCTACCCTGTACCCCTCTCGTCTGCTCTCCCTTCTCCAATACTCTCGTTCCCTCGTGCTGGGGCCTGGCCTCCAACTGGAGCAGTCCCTCGGGCAGTGGTTTGTCTTTGTTCTGGGTGTTCCTGCCGGGGTGGGGGGACTGACATTGCCTTGCCTCGCCCCTCCACCACCCCCCGTCGGCGTGTCGTTGCCCGCTGCCAGGGGCCCCTCGTCCCTACTCCCCCTGGTTGTTTTCCCGCCCGTGCTCCTCGACGAACCTATTCGCCTCAGCGGGGGCTGTAAAGAAATACTCCCTGTTTTGGTATGTGACCAGAGTTTAGCTGGGTACAGCATACCAAAACGCAATCTGCTCCTGTGGGGAGCTGCTTTCGCTCTGCTGAACTCAGCACGTCTCCTAGTTATATCTGCGCCAAGATCCTCGTAGATTCAGATGGCGTGCCCTTCCCATTGGCAAGCTCTATTTTCCTTGGCCCAGCGCAGGATTGTCTCCCTATCCCGGTACCGGTGCAGTTTAGCTATGACTGCTCTCGGTTGTTCCCCTGCCTTGGGCTTCGGGCGCAGCGACCGATGTGCTCTGTCCATTTCCGGTGGGCTGGGGTAAGTTTCCTCCCCACTAAGTTGCCCAGTATCTCAGCTACGTACGCTGTGGGGTTTCTACCCTCGCTCCCCTCTGGCAGGCCCACTATCCTGACATTTTGCCTCCTTGAGCGGTTTTCCTGGTCGTCTACTCTGCCCTTCAGGCTCCCCTGTGTTGCGCCCAGTCTCGCCACCTCCTTCTCCAGGGCCGTGACCTGGTCGCTCGCGTCAGTCGCTGCTTTCTCCGCTCCTGCGCTCTGGTTCCGCTGGGGTGGGGGGCGTGGACCTGCCGCCGCCGATGCCACCGCCGCCACCAAGGATCCTCTTGCCGGCCGTATCGTTGGGGGGGGGGGGGGGTACACCTTCCCTGCCCTGCTCTCCCTGCTGCGGCGATAAACGCCCAGGCCTCTTCACTCCGCGGGAGCCCGCCTTTTAGTGCGACCGCTCTGCTCGCCGCCCAGAAGTCGTATCCAGCTCTGTAGTGTCATAATATACACCAGTATATCATGGTGCAGACACACACTGATGGACACACACAGGGACCAATCAACATGTACAAACACTGCAGCCCAATCACCAGTTAGAATACACACACTATAAAGGCAGAGGGCACCACGGTTCCCGCTCATTCTGGGTGCTGCCTCTCAGTGTAACAAGAACTCATCCAGCCCAGCACAGACTCACACCACGTGCTGAGAGAATCAATTGGTTCGGACAAGGCTAAGGTCTCTAGTTTAAATTAGCATCATTTAGACCCTCAGTCATCGTGTGTTAGTTAGTTAGAAATAGTTAATAAATTGAGTTGAACCTTCATCAGTGTTGGAAGTGTCTGTTCATCTCTCAAGCCCAACACTTCAGGAGGGAGGGAGAGTGGAGGGAGGAGGGAGAGAGTGGGAGGGAGAGTGGAGGGAGAGAGAGTGGAGGGAGGGAGAGTGGAGGGAGGGAGAGTGGAGGGAGGGAGAGTGGAGGGAGGGAGAGTGGAGGGAGGGAGAGTGGAGGGAGGGGGGAGTGGAAGGAGGGGGAGGGTGGAGGGAGGGGGAGAGTGGAGGGAGGGGGGAGTGTGGAGGGAGGGGGAGTGTGGAGGGAGGGGGAGAGTGGAGGGAGGGGGAGAGTGGAGGGAGGGGGGAGGTCTCTAGTTTAAGTTAGCATCATTTAGACCCTCAGTCATCGTGTGTTAGTTAGTTAGAAGTAGTTAATAAAATTGAGTTGAACCTTCATCAGTGTTGGAAGTGTCTGTTCATCTCTCAAGCCAACACTTCAGGAGGGAGATGGAGAGTGGATGGAGGGGGAGGAGTAGAGAGTGGAGGGAGGGGGAGGGAGAGAGTGGAGGGAGGGGGAGGGAGAGAGTGGAGGAGGGGGAGGGAGAGAGGAGTGGAGGGGGAGGAGAGAGTGGAGGGGGAGAGTGGGGGAGGGGAGAGTGGAGGGAGGGGGAGAGTGGAGGAGGGGAGGGTGAGGGAGGGGGAGAGTGGAGGGAGGGGGGAGTGTGGAGGGAGGGGGGAGTGTGGAGGGAGGGGAGTGTGGAGGGAGGGGGAGTGTGGAGGGAGGGGGAGAGTGGAGGGAGGGGGGAGGTCTCTAGTTTAAGTTAGCATCATTTAGAACCACAGTCATCGTGTGTTAGTTAGTTGGAAGTTAGTTAATAAAATTGAGTTGAACCTTCATCAGTGTGGGAAGTGTCTGTTCATCTCTCAAGTCTGCACTAGCCAACACTTCATGCAGTACATCGGATTACTGTTGGTGAATGATCAGCTAGTCGGACCACTGTTACCAGACACACAATTCAGTGCCTATCGTTTGGTTTGGAAGCTCTTGGGGCCTCGAGATGGTCTCCAAGTGGGGCAGATAATAGAGCAAAATGGCTCCAGTAACTGTGAATAGTGTCACACGTCCCAGGGCCAGTGCAAGGTTAATCCCAGCCCACACAGCACCGGTGTAATTACATTTTATATAAAATACCTGTGGTCCTTGGTGAGCCCAATAAACTGCAGTCACCAGGTTTGTAACTTTAACACCAGTAAACCTTTTATTATGCGACAGTAGTACAATCAAATGACTGAAAAGTAACTATCTAATACCCCTGCCCAACTCCCCATTCCTAACTACCCCCACTCTCTCTACACATAGGCAAACAACCCAGAGGGGAAGGTAATAAAAATAAAGGATAAAGGATCTTGATGCACTGGGATGATTCCAGTCCATGTCTTTCTGAAGTCAGGCTTTTGTTTTAGTACTTTCTTCCTTCTATGCTTTTTCTCTGGCCAGTGTATACCTTCTCTGCAGACTCGGCGTCATTCAAGTTCACAGCAAAAGATGTGCCAGGTACTCACTGCTTTCAGAGCAATACAGCAATTCTTTCACATCAGCAAGCAGGGAGAGATATAGAGAGAGAGAGTTCCTTTCACTTCCAAGGTCTAAACACTTCTGCTCAGTTCTCTCAGAAAACATCACGCAGGAAATATCACTGACCATTGCCAGGCAGAACATTGTCCCCTGGCTAACCCACCAGTGGCTAGTTAACCAATTGATCCAACTCCCATCAAACCTGGTTCTGAAGATCACTCCGTGCCGAGGAGTTCTGGTTCTTTTCAAAAAACAAAACTTCGGAACACTGTTCTGACAAGCAGCTGCTTCAACTTTGAGTCTTCTGCTAAAGACACATTCTGGATTATGGGTTCACAGGCCAAAAATAAAAAGAACATAAAGACAATGGGAACCAAGGAAATAACCTGGAACGGACTCTTACAATAGTCAGAGAAGGCATACGAGCAAATTGTTTTTACTCTTTCTACCAATCAGTGGTAACTGAGCTCATCGTATGGGAGAGGGATGTTGCTCTGTCATATCAGTGCGGAGTCATGAAAGATGCTATGTGAATGCAAATCTTTAATTTCGACTTTCTAGGTCACAAATCACTTGTCTCAGAGTCGACGGGTACATATGCACAATTCTGGTTGAAGATATTCATGGACATTTCATCACTTCATCTGCTGCCACCAATTGCCTTGCCCCCACTCTCCTGCCGTCAGTCAGTCCATGTGTTCATCCCCTGGGAATACCATGCTCAAGTGAAAACTGAAAAGATTAATTGGCCATTTGGATAATCTTGGCTGCCAGTCAAGCAGCCTTTCCCCCCCCCCCCCCATCTCTAATATTTCCATAAAGATTTTTAAAAACCAGGTTTTGTTATTGCTCGAGTAATATTTCTCACGGCAGAGTCCTGGAGACTAATCTTCAAATGCTGGAGACATGTTGGGTGTGGATGGAATATTAGTCCTGTCAGACAATCATCAAGATAATCATTGATGTTCACATTCAATCCAACATTAATTATGTAATTTGTTGCAGTTAGGATTTGAGGGAGAATTCATTCAAAAGGAAATATAGTACAGGGGCCGAGATGTTCCCATGATAGTGAAGGGGGGAAGCAATAAGGTCCACAGAACCCTGGATGTCAAGGGATATCCAGGTGGGAAGCGAGGGAAAAAAAAGAGGGAAGATTTGGCCAATACGAGGGTTCAAAACAGTGGAAGCCCCTAGAGGCATAGAGAAAGTTCAAGGGATTACTTAAATAAATTAGTGAGAGCGAAGAGGTGATATAAAAAAGCACTGGTGGGTAAAATAAAGAAAATCCAAAGGTATTTTAAAACTATATAAAGGGCAGGAGGTTGACTTGAGTAAAATTAGGCCCATTAGAAAACCAATTGTGGCAATTTGTGTGTGGCACCGGAAGTATAGGTGAGGTTTTAAATGAGTACTTTGCATCTGTGTTCATACGGACAATGTGGATATCAAAATCAGGGAAGCATTTAATTTACGTGAACGACTTAACATCAAGAGGAGGAGGTATTGACAGCTTTAACAGGCCTAAATGGGGATAACAGTTTACAGACTTGATTTTCTAAAATGCTATGTTTAATGTGTACTGTCAATATACCCAGCCTTAGGTTACCTGATTATAACTGTACCATCATTTTTTTAAAAATCCCACACACCAACAGCAAACCTAATTGGAATGCCAGTAAAATAACAAAATCCACCCCAACAGCAATTAACCTCGGCACCGCAAAGGCATGTTGCAAAATGGAGCTTCACTCTTGCCCAGCCTTCTGTCACGTGGGACGATAGCTTGTGTCTTATTGTCAAATCTGTATTAAACATCTCCTGGTGTGGCTCCGGCAGCCCAGTCTGGCATGGCAGTCTGCCACTTTAGCTGCAGATGGAAGCATGGTATGAGAAGGTACATGCTCCCTCACTGTCCTCCGTTAGTACTGGGCCCTTACCTCAGCCACCTGAGCTTTCCATTTTTGACATGTTACATCCGCTGCCCCACCAAACAGTCTCCATCTACCAGTTATCGCGTGTTAGTCTTTGCCATCTTGTATATCCCATCTGCAGGTGTCGTTGACGTGGAGGTAGGAACATCCAGCAGGTCTGACCCAGTGGCCAATTCGCTGTTCGGAAGATCTTTGGGTACACGGCTGTCCATCTAATGGATAGTGCGGAGCCAGCACAGACACCATTGACTTAGCAATGAATGTATACTGACGAATTAATATACTGCAAAACCTCTGACCTGTCACGTGTCCTGGCAGGAGATGCCAAGAATACATCCGAGGAGAGGCGAAGGTGGAAACTTCATTTTTGACACTATTTTCTGTTTCTCCACTGAGATCCTTCAAAAGCCCACCTCGTCCTACCCAATAGAAATTTCAAATCGTCTACCTGAAAAATGTATGTCGGACGTGCTTTTATGCTTAGTGTAATGGTTGTGCAAGGACAGAGTGTAATGGTTGTGCAAGGACAGAGTGTAATGGTTGTGCAAGGACCAGCAGCTCTGGTTGTGCACAGCTTGTACAATCAGGTTCACTGAGAATCATAGAACTTACAGTGCAGAAGGAGGCCATTCGGCCCCACGAGTCTGCACCTGCCCTTGGAAAGAGCACCCTACCTAAGCCCCTATCCCCCTTAACCCAGTAACCCCCACCCAACATTTTCGGACACTAAGGGCAATTTAGCATGGCCCATCCACCTACCTGCACATCTTTGGACTGTGGGAGGAAACCAGAGCATCCGGAGGAAACCCACGCAGACACGGCTGAGAACGTGCAGACTCCGCACAGACAGTCACCCGAGGCGGGAATCGAACCTGGGACCTGGAGTTGTGAAGCAACTATGCCAACCACTGTGCTACCGTGCTGCATGCTGAGGTGAGCAGTCAGCAAGATCCATTTTGTACCAGACGTTCTCAGCGACAGACCCGAGCAAATTTACTTTGACGTTCTCATCTGCTGCAAGTGACTAATAGGGGGCCAGGCCACTGACACACACCACTAAACCTAATGGACATACAGCTGCTGCTTCACTTACAGTGTAAGTCATTCTGAGCCATATATTTACTGCTGAAGCAACCATGGAAGTTTAAATAATTTTCCTCCTATTTTAGTTTGTTCCTGCAATACTTTAACTTCTCCCATTGCCCCCCCTCTTGCAGCCACAAAACACCTGTGGCAGATCCCATCCTTCTGGTTTAAGTTTTTTCTTGGTCTCCTCCTTCACAGAAGTACTCCCCCACCGGCTCTCTAAATGAGCATCATGATTTAGTGCCATTTGCCCGCCTTTTCCCCAAACACATGAATATTGTTTCTATTCAAATAATCATTTAATTGAATGCTTTGATTGAACCTGCCTGTACCATACCTCCAGGCAGTACATTCCAGGCCCAACCCACCTGCCCGAGAGAGCTTTATTTCCACAACACATTTGCTTCTTTTGCAAACCGCTTTAAATCGGTGCCCTCTCAATCTTGATCTTTTTACGAGTGGGAACAGTTTCGCCCTATCTACTCAGTCCATGGTTTTGAACATCTTCATCCAATATCTTCTTAGCCGTCTTCTCTCCACGGACAACACCTCTCCACTCCATCCTCATAACTGAAGTTCCTCATCCTGGAACCATTCTTGTCAACCTTTCTTCTCCGCTCTCTTCAATGTGTTCACACCCTCCCTGAAGGCACTCAGAACTGTACACAATATTCAGCTTAGGTCCAATTAGTGTCTCGTACAAGTTCAGCATGACCTCCTTGCTCTTGAACTCTATGCACCTATTAATAAAACCCAGGATACTGCATATTTTATTAACTGCTCTCTCCACCTGTCCTGCACCTTCAATGATCAATGCACATATACACCCAGATACCTCTGCTCCTGCACCCCTTTAAGAATCTTACCCCTATTGTATATTGTCTCTTCCTGTTCTTCCTACCAAAATGCATCCACCTCACACTTCTCCGCATTGAACTTCATCTGCCACCTATCTGCCAACTCCACCAGCTTGTCTATGTCCTTTTGGAGTTCTACACTGTTCTCCTCACAGTTTATAAAATTCCCAAGTTTCATATTATCCGCAAACTTGAAATTGTCTTCTTCACACCAAGACCTAGGTCAATAATATGTATCAGGAAAGGCAAGGTCCCAATACCGACCCCTGGGGAACACCACTCTCTGGGGAGAAGGCAGGAGAATGGGGATGAGAAAATTATCAGCCATGATTCATTGGCGGAGCAGACTCGATGGGCCAAGTGGCCTAATTCTGCTTCTATGTCTTATGGTCTTATGGTCTAAACCTTCCTTCAATCCAAAAAATATCTATTGACCATTACTCTCTGCTTCCTATCATTCAACCAATTTTGTATCCACATTGCTATTGTCCTCTTTTATTCCATGAGGTATAACCGTTCTCAAAAGTCTGTTGTGTGGCACTGTTTCAAATGCCCTTTTGAAAGTCCATGTACCCCACATCAACAACATACCCACATCGACCCTTTGTTACCTTTTCAAAAAAACTTTTCAAAAAATGAGGTAATGCATTTTGGAAGTCTAATACAGGTAGAGAATATACAGTGAATGGTTAGAAACCCTCAGGAGTATTGACAGTCAGAGAGATCTAGGTGTACAGGTCCAAAGGTCATGAAGGGCAACATAGATGGAGAAGGTAGTCAAGAAAGCATACGGCATGCTTGCCTTCATGGCGGGGCACTGAATATAAAAATTGGCAAGTCATGTTGCAGATGTATAGAACCTTAGTTGGGCCACACTTGGAGTATAGTGTTCAATTCTGGTCGCCACACTACCAGAAGGATGTGGAGGCTTTAGAGCAGGGGTGGGCAAACTTTTCCGTGCAAGGGCCACATTCAAAAATTCACAATTCACAAAGGGCCGCATAGTATATTAAGTAAAATAATTACTTCACCCGGTTATGATTCTGGGCGCCTCATATAGAACATAGAACAGCTACAGCACAGAAACAGGCCCTTCGGCCCTCGACGTTTGTGCCGAGCAATGATCACCCTACTCAAGTCAATGTATCCACCTTATACCAGTAAGTAACCCAACAGCCCGCCTCCATTAACCTTAAAAAAAAATTTTTTTTTTAATTTAAAAAAAATTTTTTTTTTTTTTTTTTTTTAATGACTTGGCGGGCCGCAGAAATACCTTTGGCGGGCCGCATGCGGCCCGCGGGCCGTAGTTTGCCCACCCTGCTTTAGAGAGAGTGCAGAAGAGATTTACCAGGATGTTGCCTTGTATGGAGGGCATTAGCTATGAGGAGAGATTAAATAAACTCGGTTTGTTCTCACTGGAACGACGGAGGTTGAGGGGCGACCTGACAGAGGTCTACAAAATTATGAGGGGCATAGATAGAGTGGATCGTCAGAGGCTTTTCCCCAGGGTAGAGGGGTCAATTACTAGGGGGCATAGGTTTAAGGTGCGAGGGGCAAGGTTTAGAGGAGATGTATGAGGCAAGTTTTTTTTACACAGAGGGTAGTGGGTGCCTGGAACTCAATGCCGGAGGAGGTGGTGGAAGCTGGGATGATAGTGACGTTTAAGGGGCATCTTGATGAATACACAATAGGATGGGAATAGAGGGATACCAGACCCTGGAAGTGCAGAAGATTTAGTTTAGACGGGCAGCATGGTCAGCACAGGCTGGAGGGCCGAAGGGGCCTGTTCCTGTGCTGTACGTTTCTTTATTCTTGTTCTTTGTTAACTCTTAAGTTAGTTAAGCACTATTTCTCCCCTTTAGAAATCCATGTTGGCTCTTCATAATCAAACCCCATTGTTCCATGTGATTACTAATTCAATCTCAAATAATTGTTTTCTAGAAATTTGTCACTACTGATATTAAACTGGCTGGTCTGTAATTGATGGGCTTATCCATACAACCCTTTTTGAACAAAAGGCACAATATTGTCATCCAACAGAGGGCAGCCGAGCGGAGCTGCTGACTGGCTGTTGCAGGGAAAATTTGCATCAGTACATTGCAGTCACTGGATGTAGAAGGTGGTTTCTGGAGGAGCTGTTGTCAAGTGACAGTTGTTTGCGCGTGCCCATAACAGTTGATTGCTGTTCTTGTGTGGGGCGCATCCCAGGCAGCAGAGGCACGCAAGTCAAGGCCTCCCTGTACATGGACGACGTCGCCGTCTTCTGCTCGGATCCCGCGTCTGTACGCAGGCTCTTGGACACCTGCGACCAGTTTGAACTGGCCTCAGGAGCCAAGGTAAACCGCGGCAAGAGCGAGGCCATGTTCTTTGGGAACTGGGCCGACCGATCCTTTGTCCCCTTCACGATCAGGTCAGACTACCTGAAAGTGCTGGGGATATGGTTCGGAGCGGCTGGGGCATGCACCAAAAACTGGGAGGAACGAATTACCAAAGCAAAACAGAAACTGGGCTGGTGGGAGCAACGCTCCCTCTCCATTGCGGCAAAACCCTGGTCATCAGGTGTGAGGTACTCTCGGGTGTTACTGTACGTGGCGCAGGTCTGGCCCATCACTCGGACCTACGCCGCAGCAATCACCCGGGCCATCTTCAAATTCATTTGGAGATCCAAGATGGACCGGGTCCGAAGAGACACAATGTACAAGCCTCTAGATAAAGGAGGGAGGAACGTACTCAACGCCGCCCTCATCCTGATGGCCACCTTTGTGTGCAACTGCATCAAGCTGTGCGTAGACCCCGAGTATGCAAACACCAAGTGTTACTACATACTGAGGTTCTACCTGTCCCCCGGTGTTACGAAGGATGGGCCTGGCCTCATTGCCGCGGAACGCTCCAAGTAGTTGGACCGTGCCGTACCACCTGTCCTTCGTGGAAAATTTTTTTGAAGGAAAAACACCTTTGACCACAAGGCAATGAAGCAGTGGTCAGCACGCAATGTCCTCGAGACCCTCAGAGAAAAGGAGACTGTGGAGGACGTTGGATGGTTCCCTGAGCAGACTGTCAGAGTCATCTGGCAGAACGCCTCATCACCAGAACTTTCAAACAAGCACCAAGACCTAGCTTGGCTGGTGGTGAGAAGGGCCCTCCCTGTCAGATTCTTCATGCACACCCGAAGGCCTCAGCATCAATGCACGCTGCCCTCGGAGTGGTTGTGGGGGAAATGAAACAGTCACACACCTCCTTGTGGAATGTGCCTTTGCAAAACAGGTTCTGGAGTGAGATGCAGTGGTATCTGTCAAGGGTCATCCCGAGCAGCTCTGTAACACAGGACTCTGTGCTCTATGGACTGTTTCCGGGGACCCACACCGAGACAGATATCAACTGCTGCTGGAAGGTCATCAACTCGGTGAAAGACGCTCTTTGGTCTGCCCGAAACTTGCTGATCCTCCAGTGCAAAGAACTGTCCTCGACTGAGTGTTGCAGACTGGCACATTCCAAGGTCCAGGACTACGTGCTGAGGGACGCACTCAAGCTTGGGGCAGCTGCCGCCAAGGCGCAATGGGGGAAGACCACAGTGTAAGGTCTTACCAGCAAATGTACACCGAGGGGTTGGTAACAGTGTAAAAACCCTCGGTCCGGAGTTCTTTTTTTTCCATTACCAGAATGTATGTATGAAAGAACAAAGTAATGTAAATATTGAAAAAAGAACTGTAACTTATAGTAGGATACGTGTGCAACGTTATCCCAATGGAATTGACGACAAATGAATGTAACTGAGACGGAAATGTACAGTCAAGGCATTTGGAATGTCTGTAAAGATTATGATAAATTTTATGAATAAAGTATATTTTTTGAAAAAAAAAGTGGTTGCGGGTTAAGTGTTTTATTTTTACCTGTATTAAGTTGGGTGGTTCCTGAACCCTAGACAATACACTTGTAGTGTCCCCCACCCTTCCACCTCCTCTAACCTAAGGGGTAGTGTGAATAACAGGTAAGCTCTTTCTTTCTTTTTCTTATTTAGCTAGAAGGAATGGCAGGGAATGGCAGAGCAATGTTCCTCCTGCAGAATGTTTAAGGTGAGGGACGCCGTCAGTGTCCCTGATGATTTCACCTCTGGAAGTGCACCCATCCCCATCTCCTCAGAAACCGCGTTAGGGAACTGGAGCTGGAGCTGGATGAACTTCGGATCATTGGGAGGCTGAGGTGATCATAGATAGTAGCTTCAGGGATGTAGTTACTCGAAGTATGTAGATAGATGGGTGACGGGAGAGGGGCTGGGAGAAGCAGTCAGTTCAGGGATCCTCTGTGGTCGTTCCCTCAGTAATAGTATACCACTTTGGATACTGTTGAGTGGGATACCAGGGGTAAGCCACGGTGAATGGATCTCCAGCACTGAGTTCCATCCCTGTGGCTCAGAGGGGAAGGAGGGAAAGCAGGAGAGCAATAGTATGGGGACTCGATAGTTAGAGGGACAGATATACGGTTCTGTGGCAATGAAAGAGACTCACGGATGGTATGTTGCCTCCCGGGTGCAGGAGTCCATGACGTCTCTGACTGTGTTTTCAGAATCCTTAAGGGGGAGGGGGAACAGTCACAAGGCGTGGTACACATCGGTACCAACAACACAGGTAAGAGAAGGGACGGGGATTTAAAACAGGAATTTAGGGAGCTCGGGTGGAAGCTGAGAGTAAGACAAACCATGTTGTCATCTCTGGGTTTGTTGCCGGTACCACGTGCTAGTGAGGTGAGGAAACAGGAAGAGAGTGCAAATAAATACGTGGTTGCAGGGATGGTGTAGGAGGGTTTTCAGTTACATGGTTAATGGAGCCATTCTGGTGAAGGTGGGACCTGTACAGACAGGACGGTTTGCACCTGAACCAGAGGGGCACCAATATCCTCGGAGGGAAATTTGCTACGGCTCTTCGGGGGGGGGTTTTAAACTAATTTATCAGGGGGATGGGAAAACGAGCTGTAGTCCCAGAAGCCAGTGTTGAGAGTAGTGAGGTACTGAGGAGGGAATCAAGGTCGCAGGAGTGTACTGGCAGACAGAAAAGTGAGTTGAAGTGTGTCTACTTCAATGAAAGGAGCATCCGGAATAAGGTAGGTGAACTTGGAGCGTGGATTCGTACTTGGGACTACGATGTTGTGGGCATTACGGAGACATGGTTAGAACAGGGACAGAGGCAGCACGGTGGCGCAGTGGGTTAGACCCACTGCCTCATGGCACCGAGGTCCCAGATTCGATCCTGGCTCTGGGTCACTGTCCGTGTGGAATTTGCACATTCTCCCCGTGTCTGCGTGGGTTTCGCCCCCACAACCTAAAAATGTGCAAGCTAAGTGGATTGGCCACGCTAAATTGCTCCTTAATTGAAAAAAAAATGAATTGGGTACTCTAAATTTATAGAGGAAAAAAAAGAACAGAGACAGGAATGGTTGTTGGAAGTTCCGGGGTATAGATGTTTCAGTAAGAGTAGGGAAGGTGATAAAAGAGGTGGAGGAGTAGCATTGTTAATCAAGGATAGTTTAACGGCTGCAGAAGGCAGTTCGAAGGGGATCTGCCTACTGAGGTAATATGGGCCGAAGTTAGAAATACGAAAGGAGTGGTCACGTTTTTAGGAGTTTCTGTAGGCCCCCAAATAGTAATAGAGATGTGGAGGAAGAAATTGCAAAACAGATTATAGATAGTTGTGGAGGTTCTCAGGATAGTTGTCATGGGTGACTTTAACTTTCCAAATATTGATTGGAACCTCTATAGGTCGAACAGTTCATATGGGGCAGTTTTGTACAATGTGTGCAGGAGGGTTTCCTGACACAATATGTGGATAGGCCGGCAAGGGGGGGGGGGGGGGGGGGGGGCACGTTGGATTTGGTACTGGGTAATGAACTGGGCCAAGTGTTAGATTTGTTTTTGGAAGGGCACTTTGGCGATAGTAAGCACAATTCAGTGTCTTTCACTATTGCAATGGAGAGGGATAGGGCCATATGGCAGGGCAAGGTTTATAATTGGGGGAGGGGTAATTATGATGCGATTAGGCAAGAATTAGGAGCATAAGATGGAACAGAACCTGTCAGGGAAAGGCACAAATGAAAGTGGAGCTTGTTCAAGGAACAAATGCTGCGTGTCCTTGATAGGCATGTCCTTGTCAGGCAGGGAGGAAATGGCCGTGTGAGGGAACCATGGTTCACAAAAGAGGTTGAATGTCTTGTCAAGAGGAAAAAGGAAATTGCCCTTAGGGTTGGGTGGGGTTACTGGGTTATGGGATAGGGTGGAGGTGTTAACCTTGGGTAGGGTGCTCTTTCCAGGAGCCGGTGCAGACTCGATGGGCCGAATGGCCTCCTTCTGCACTGTAAATTCTATGTAATCTCTATGTATGTAAGGATGAGAAAACAAGGTTCAGTTGGGTCGCTTGAGGATTACAAGGTAGCAAGGAATGAGCTAAAAAAAGGGCTTAGGAGAGCTGGGGGGCATGAAAAGTCCTTGGTGGGTTGGATCAAAGAAAACCCCAAGGCTTTTTACTCTTATGTGAGAAATAAAAGAATGACCAGGGCGAGGTTACGGCTGGTCAAGGACAGTTGTGGGAACTTGTGCATGGAGTCAGAAGAAATAGGAGAGGCATGAATGAATACTTTTTCTCAGTGTTCACCAAGGAGAGGGGCCATGTTTTGAGGATGAGAGTGTGATACAGGTGGGTAGGCTGGAGAGGTAGATGTTCTGAGGAAGGATGTATTAGCAATTTTGAAAAACCTGAGGGTGACAAGTCCCTGGCCCAGATGGGATATATCCAAGGATTCTTTGTGAGGCAAGGGATGAGATTGCAGAGCCTTTGGCTTTGATTTTTGGGTCCTCACTGTCCATGGGGATAGTGCCAGAGGACTGGAGAGTGGCGAATGTTGTTCCTCTGTTCAAGAAAGGGAATAGGAATGACCCTGGTAATTATTGACCTGTTAGTCTTACTTCGGTGGTCGGTAAGTTAATGGAAAAGGTCCTGAAGGATAGGATTTATGACCATTTTGAAAGATGCAGCTTAATCCGGGATAGTCAACACGGATTCGTGAAGGGTAAGTCTTGCCTCACAAATTTGATTGAATTCTTTGAGGAGGTAACTAAGTGTGTAGATGAAGGTAGAGCAGTTCATGTCGTATACATGGATTTTAGTAAGGCGTTTGATAAGGTTCCCTATGGTCGGCTTATGAAGAAAGTAAGGAGGTGTGGGATAGAGGGAAATTTGGCCAATTGGATAAGTAACTGGCTATCACATAGAAAACAGAGGGTGGTGGTGAATGGAAAATTTTCAGACTGGAGACCAGTTACCAGCGGTTGTACACAGGGATCAGTGCTGGGTCCTCTGCTATTTATGATTTTTATCAATGACTTGGAGGAGGGGGCTGAAGGATGGGTCAGTAAATTTGCTGATGACACCAAGATTGGTAGAGTAGTGGATGAGGTGGAGGGCTGTTGTAGGCTGCAAAGAGACATTGATATGATGCAGAGCTGGGCCGAAAAATGGCAGATGGAGTTTAACCCTGATAAGTGCGAGGTGATTCATTTTGGTAGGACAAATTTGAATGCAGTTTACAGGGTCAACGGCAGGGTTCTACGAAATGTGGAGGAACAGAGAGATCTTGGGGTTCATGTCCACAGATCTCTTAAGGTTACCACTCAAGTGGATAGAGCTGTGAAGAAGGCCTATAGTGTGTTAGCGTTTATTAACAGGGGGCTTGAGTTTAAGAGCCGCGGGGTTATGCTGCAACTGTACATGACCCTGGTGAGATCACATTTGGAGTATTGTGTGCAGGTCGCCTCACTATAGGAAGGATGTGGAAGCATTGGAAAGGGTGCAAAGTAGATTTACCAGGATGCTGCCTGGTTTGCAGGATAGGTTTTATGAGGAAAGGTTGAGGGAGCTAGGGCTTTTCTCTTTGGAGCGGAGGAGGATGAGAGGCGACTTAATAGAGGTTTATAAGATGATGAGGGGGATAGATAGAGTGGACATTCAGAGACTATTTCCTCGGGTGGATGTAGCTGTTACAAGGGGGCATAACTATAAGGTTCTGGGTGGGAGATAGAGGAGGGATGTCCGAGGTAGGTTCTTTACTCAGAGAGTGGTTAGGGTGTGGAATGGACTGCCTGCTGTGACAGTGGAGTCCGACACTTTAAGAACTTTCAAGTCGTTATTGGATAGGTACATGGAGCACACCAGAATGACAGGGAGTGGGATAGCTTGATCTTGGTTTCGGACAATGCTCGGCACAACATCGAGGCCAATGGGCCTGTTATGTGCTGTACTGTTCTATGTTCTATTTGCAATTCTCCAGTCCTCTGACTCCTCCCCCGAGCATAGGGAAGACCAAGGGATAATAGGTAGCAATTTACACTCTCACTTCCTTCAATATCCTTGGATGCATCTCATTCATTCCCTGTCCCTTGCCAACTTTTAAGTACCGACAAACTATTCAACACTTCCTTATCAATTTTGAACTTTTCTAGTGAAAACATTTCCTCATGTGTCACCATAGCCTGGGTAGCATCCAGCTCCTCAGTAAAGACAGATGCAAGAACTCATGTCATATCTAAGCCATGCCCCAGCCTCCATTTGTAAATCCTCTTTTAGGTCCCTAATCAGCCCTACTCCTCCTTTTAACAGCTTTTATTCTTTATGTGCCTGTATAAAACTTTGCGATTCCACTTTATATTGGCTGCCAGTCTTTTCTCATAATCACTTTGCTTCTCTAATGTGGTTTTCCATCTCCCCTCTGAACCTTCTGTCTCCCTCTGGTTCTCAATTCAATTTTCTACCTGACAACTGTCATAAGCACACTTTTTCTTAATGATCTTAATTTCTATGTCCTTCAGGGCAGCACTGTAGCTTCACAGCGCCAGGGTCCCAGGTTCAATTCCCGGCTTGGGTCACTGTCTGTGCGGAGTCTGCATGTTCTCCCTGTGTCTGCGTGGGTTTCCTCCGGGTGCTCCGGTTTCCTCACACCAGTCCCAAAAGACGTGCTGTTAGGCGAATTGGATATTCTGAATTCTCCCTCTGTGTACCCAAACAGGCGCTGGAATATGGCAACTAAGGGCGTTTCACAGTTTTGCATTTTTAGTTTAAAATACTTGTCTTAGACCCACTCTTCTCTCTTTCAAACTGGATGTAAACTTCAATAATATTAGGCCGAACTTTCCACTTTCTATACAGAGTGCTGCTTGAGGCTAGAAAGCTCTTGGCTGCACAGCTGGCTTCTCTCTTCATATTGGACGACACTGCGCAGAAAGAATCTGCAGATGCTGCACACCCGGTCACACGGGTGAGGTGGGGCAGGGTCGGGAAAAAAAAGCAATGCTGGGAATCCCGAGATCCATGTGCCTTTTTTTAAAATGGCGCCCCAATCTCCGATTAGAAACAAAGAGCTTCCCCTACCCGCCTCATGGAGCCTCCCTTTGCATTGCCCCCTGGCAGTGCCAGTCTACTGTCCTGGCATGTCACTCTTCTCCACCATCCCCCCACCCTCCCCTCTCACCCCAGAGGATATACTTTGTGCCCATGACGGCTTCCCTTTGCCTGCTTCCCATTTTTAAAAAAGCAGTTGTAAACCTCACCGAGAATTGCTAATGTAGGTACAACGAGGAAGCCCTTTCATGAGATGTTAATTTACTGACGGGAACGGCATTACATCGCCAATGAAGAGCGGGGAAAATCAGAAAACAAGATCTCGCCGGCGAGACGTTGGCAAGATTTTGCGCTGATGTTGCCGTTTGCCGTGAACACAGGCACAAAATCACGGCCATTGTGGTTGACCTCGGGGTGTCTTTAATAATGATAATCTTTATTGTCACAAGTAGGCTTACATTAACACTGCAATTAAGTTACTGTGAAAAGCCCCTAGTCGGCACATTCAGGTACACGGAGGGAGAATTCAGAATGTTCAAATCACCTAACAAGCACGTCTTTCGGGACTTGTGGGAGGAAACCTCGTAGGTCATTAATTAATCTTGTCACACTGCACAATATTAAGTCTAAAATAACCTGTCTCTGATTGCTTCCAGACCATGCTGTTCCAAGGAACCATCTCAACTGAGAATTCCTCAGCCAGACACCTGCTGCCAATCTGATTTTCCCAGTTTGTATGAAGATTATTGCTGCTCCTTTATCACAATGTAACAATGTAAAACAAAAGTTGCAAACAAAGGAAAGTAGGCCTACCAAAGATCATCCCACTAATCGTGAAAGGCTCTACATAAATGCTTTCTTTCAATAATTCCAGACCTTTATCACACTTGATGTGAAGAACTTCCATCTGGTTCCTGTGCAGATTAGGTGGATCGGCCATGCTAAAATTTCCCCTTGCTGTCCAAAGATATGGAAGAGTGGGCCAGTTAGGGTGCTCTTTCAGACGTTTAGTGCAGACTTGATGGGCCAAATGGTATCTTTTTGCACTGTAGGGTTTCTCTATCCCAGACTGGCTAAAGCTGATGACCTCTGGTTTGAGAGCCTTTTTCCTCGGATGGTGATGTCCAGCACGAGGGGACATAGCTTTAAATTGAGGGGAGATAGATATAGGACAGGTGTCAGAGGTAGGTTCTTTACTCAGAGAGTGGTAAGAGCGTGGAATGCCCTGCCTGCAACAGTAGTGGACTCGCCAACACTAAGGGCATTCAAATGGTCATTGGATAAACATATGGACGATAAGGGAATAGTGTAGATGGGCTTTAGAGGGGTTTCACAGGTCGGCGCAACATCGAGGGCCGAAGGGCCTGTACTACACTGTAATGTTCTACTGCCTTATGTTAAAGCTCAGGGTCTACTTCACCCAAATTGGAAGCTGCCACACATTCTAGCGACAGATCATAAGTGACCTGCCGAGATCAACTCACTCAACAAGGATCAAATCTGATCGGCACGGTTATAGGCAAGGCCTATAAATCCACGGTCATTGTTTTATTTTAGTTTCCACTCATTTCTATTTTCCCTTTCTGATGCTGTGAGGGATGTTTGTAACCGATCAAGGGAGAAGTCAAGGTTACAGCCCCGTTTAATCTGGTGCTTCATAGTCTGGTGGCTTCATTGCTGTGCTGATATTGGGAGCGGTCAGAGGAACACTTCATGTAAGCATCATAGAAACATAAGCCAGCTCTCGTTTCTCAGCCACAAGGATCAGGAAGGTCGCAGATTGAATGCTCAGTCTGGACTGGTGCAGGAAGAGTGTTCCTGGATTACAGAAAGGGAATGCCTGGCAGGATTCCACGTCTGCATCACTTTACAGTAATCCCTTGTTAGACTGTGGACCTGGACACTATTCAGCTCAGCTGGGACCTCCTTTACAGTTGGTAACCATTCTGTAAGAGATCACACGTGAACCACTTTGGAAACTGTGGAGATGCAGAACTTGATACACTCAGAGGGAAAGTAGCTGCTGCCTTTCGCTGACTCACAAAACGCACAAGGAATAATAGCAAGTTGACTCGGGAACAAGCCGATGGTGTATAAGACTTATATTCTCAGCTCTTTTCTGTGAAACGTGGATGACTAACAGCTTATGACTTAAGAAATTCAATGATTTCCAAGTCCTCTGGCTGTAGCACATTAGGTGGATATCTTGGCAGGTCAAAACCATGAATGTGGCGATGCTTTCAAAGGCATAGCTCCCAGATTTGTTTGCACCTATCAAACACAGGCCTGCGTCATTTGCTTAGACATGCCCGCAGATGGAAGATGTTCACATACTCGAGGTCTTTCTGGATGGTGAGGTAGCCAGAACCAGATGGTCAGCAGGATGCCCAAAGCTCCACTTCAAAGGCCTTTGTGGGTATGAAGGCCCCAGACATCGACTATTGGATCTGGGAGTCACTAGCTGACGAGGGAAGAAAATGGCAATACTTCTGTGGCGTGAACCATCATGGTGACCAGGGGCAACAGATGGCAATGACAAAAAATGACAACACACAACGACACTTGGAAGCTTCATCTGTGCGGCACTGGGGGCAGAACCTGTCTCTCGAGGCTTGATGTGAAATGGATCTGTTTGTTGTATGCCCATTATCTTTCTCAGATGGAAGGATGCTGACCAGGTGAGCTATTGGAGAGTGACCACAGTCGACAATACACTAGGCAGAGAGTCAAGGCCTTCAAGAGAGGAGAAAATTAAAAATGTTCCATATTTTCCTGTAAATGGGGAAGCAATGTTACCACTGACCAATGTTACCATTGTGCGCAGAACAAAACTTTCACTGTACCTCGGTACACGTGACAATAAACCAAATCAAATCCAATCCATGAACCACAAGGAAAGCTGCCCTCAAAGATCTAACCAACTCTGTGGCATGGAGGTTACCTCTCTTGATGCCAATTAGAATCTGTCACCAAGTCAACAGTGATGTCATCAAGCAGGATAAGCAGCCAATCACAATGACGTATTGCCATGACAGAGAGAAAACTAAAGATTGTGACGGACACAGTAGAGGTGTGTTGGAGGGGAGAAAAATCTCAAAGTCTGTTCTCGACTGCGTGGTGTTAGTAAAACTTTGTTTAATTTGGAAAAATTGTGCGCACACAGGAGAGATAGATTCTGCGACTATCCTGTACCTCGCAAAAGTCAGCTCTGCCTGTCCTCAGAATTACATGCATATATATATATAAATTTCTTCGAAGTCACAAGCAGGTATTGATGGCACTGAATGATTCGGAACAATACAAAGTGACCAGTATGCATATTTTCAGGTCCCCGTAATAGGAAAACGATTAAAGAGTGCAATGTTTCCGTACAATCGCATGGATTTGTGCTTGACATATTTAACTTCTAGAAGAGGTGCGAATATGTTGGACAATGGATCCCTTAGATTTACTGGGGCCTCCTGTGTTTCCCTTTTCATATTCACATGCTCTGAGAAATGATTAAATCATTTCCAATGTGGGTGATTTTAACCCCTTGCTTGCTGGTTTTCCCTTGGTATATGTTTAACCCCTTGCTTGCTGGTTTTCCCTTGGTATATGTTTAACCCCTTGCCTGCTGGTTTGCCCTTGACCTGTGCTATTACAATCCTTTTGAGACATCTTCAATTACCAATCTGACACATATATCAATTTTCTTCCGCTAACAAGGTAAAAACATCATAAGCTAACTTTAAAAATAATAATTTTTATTCTAGAAAAACTCTTCCTCAATCACTCGCTAATGAGTATGATTGTCCAATTAAGAAACTCTATCTCTCTGGTCATGGGTTATTGTGTGGCTGATGAGCCCGATCCTAAAGCTGCACCTCCGACTGCACACTTGGCAGGTGTTTCTGCGAGATGGGATTGGTCCTTGGACTCGAGATCACTGGTACTCCTTTCTCAGGCTCCTTTGTCGGATTGACACTTGCCATCGGGTATTCTCAAAGAATTGTGTCTCTCCAATCAGGAGGTTCCACCAAGTAGATCTCTTCCGATCAAGGGTCTCCCAGGCGTTGAAGCCGGCATTGCATTTCTTGAGGTAAGCCCTCAGGGTGTCTTTGAAGCACATCCTTTTTCTTCTCAGTGTTCGGGAGTCTTCGTTGAGCTGCGCAAAGGTGATTTGCTTTGGCAGTCAGGTCTCTGACATCCTATGCACATGGCCGGTCCAGCAGAGTTGGTTTTGGATGATCATGGCCTCAGTGCTGGCCCTCTTGGCTCCTTCAGGACACTGATGTTAGTATCCTCCCAGCTGATGCAAGAGAATCCGTCTCAGACAGCATTGACGGTGCCTCTCCAGGACCTTGAGGTGGCGTCTGTACGTAGTCCAAGTTTCTGAGCTGTATAGAAGAGTGAGGTTAACTTATACATGAGGATCTTGATATCAGCACGGATGTCACCGACATCAAGGGTTTGGTCGTGGATTTGATACAATGTTGGATCTCCACATTGGTGTCAGCCTTAGGTGACAGATTGCCTCTAGATAGCGGAGATGTTCCATGTTTGGGAAGGTTTTTCCATTGCTCCC
This sequence comes from Scyliorhinus canicula, assembly GCF_902713615.1. NCBI lineage: Eukaryota > Metazoa > Chordata > Chondrichthyes > Carcharhiniformes > Scyliorhinidae > Scyliorhinus > Scyliorhinus canicula. The sequence continues at coordinate 266,422,899 of NC_052147.1, forward strand.
GATGCTGGGAGAGACCAGGGGCAGGATTGACGGGGCAGGGGGTCCCGGAAGGATGGAGTGGCGTGAACCACTCCGGCATCGGGTTGCCCCAAATGTGCGGAAGTCTCTGCACCTTTAGGGGCCAAGACCTAACATTGAGGGGCTAGGCCCACGCCGGAGTGGTTGGCGCCCTGCCGGCTGGAGCGGCCTTTGGCGCCATGCCAGCTGGGGCCGAAGGGACTTCGCCGGCCAGCGGAAGTCCGCGCATGCGCCGGAGCATCAGCGGCTGCTGACGCCATCCCCGCGCATGTGCAGGGGAGGGGGTCACTTCCGCCTCCGCCATGGTGAAGACTATGGCGAAGGCGGAAGGAAAAGAGTGCCCCACGGCACAGGCCCGTCTGCCGATCGGTGGGCCCCAATCGTGGGCCAGACCACTGTGGGGGCACCCCCTGGGGCCAGATCACCCCCCCCCCCCCCCCCCCCCAGATCACCCCCCCCCCCCCCCCCCCCCGGAGCCCGCCCACGCCGCCTGGTCCCGCAGGTAAGTTAGGTGGTTTGATTCACGCTGGTGGGACATGACATGGCATGACAGCGGCGGGACTTCGGCCCATCGCTGGCCGGAGAATCGGCCGGGGGGGGGGAGGGGGAGGGGGGGCGCCGACAGGTGCGGCGCGATTCCCACCCCCGCCGAATCTCTGGTGCCGGAGACTTTGGGAGATGGCGGGGGCGGGATTCACGTCGGCCCCCGCGATTCTCCGACCCGGCAGGGGGGTCGGAGAATCCCGCCCCAGATCCTGTCCTGGGGTAGGTTGGTAAAGGACTCGAGTCTTCTTGAGGTTGAGCCCAATTCTTCCGTATACTTCCACAAAGGTGTTAGGCACGGCTAAGGGATTCATTTCTGAGGGAGAAGATGGCATTGTCATCCTGATACTGAAGTTCCACGAGTGATGTTAGTGTCGTTTCCATCTTGGATTTCAACTGGCTGTGGTTAAAAAGTTTTCCAGTCAGGCTGTAGATGATGTCCTCTCCTCTGGGAAGCTTATCCTTGACCTGGTGAAGAATGGTGACGATGAAAAAGGAGAAAGGATGGGCGTGATGATACATCCCTGTTTGCCTCCAGTCCACCTCGAATTTTGCGGTCTTATTTCTGTTGGTGAGGACTGTTGCTGACATAGTTTGATGGAGGAGTCAGAGGATGTTGATGGATTTCTCTAGGTAGCCGGCCTCTGACAGGTTCTTCCATAGCACTTAGAAACATACATAGAAAATAGGAGGTAGCGGTGGCCTGCTCCGTCATTCATGATCCCACCTTCCCCCATATCCCTTGATCCCTTTAGCCCCAAGTGCCATATCGAATTTCTCCTTGAAATCACATAACAATTTGGCCTCAGCTACTTTGTGGCAGTGAATTCCACAGATTCACCACTCTCTGGGTGAAGAAATTTCTCCTCACCTAGTGCTAAAAGGTTTATCCCTTATCCTCAAACTATGACCCCTAGTTCTTGACTCTCCCACCATCGGGAACATTCTTTCTGGATCTACCCCGTCTAAGTTTCTATGAGGTCCCCTCTCACTCTTCTAAACACCAATGAATATAATCCTAACCGACTTAGCCTCTCCTCGTATGACAATCTCGCCATCCCAGGAATCAGCCTGGTAAACCTTCGCTGCACTCCCTCCATAGCAAGAAAATCCTTCATCAGATATGGACATCAAAACTTCACACAATACTCCAGGGGCTGGTTTAGCTCACTAGGCTAAATCGCTGGCTTTTAAAGCAGACCAAGCAGGCCAGCAGCACGGTTCGATTCCCGTCCCAGCCTCCCCGGACAAGCGCTGGAATGTGGCGACTAGGGGCTTTTCACAGTAACTTCATTGAAGCCTACTCGTGACAATAAAGCGATTTTCATGTTCATTTTTCAGGTGTTGCCTCACCAACACCTTATACCACTGCAGTATAGCATCCCTATTCCAGTGCTGAAATCCTCTAACTATTTGCCTTCTTTACTGCCTGCTGTGCCTGTGCGCTTCATGTCAGTGACTGATGAACGAGGATGCCAGGTCTCGCTGAATATCCACCTTTCAATTTACACCCTTTAATTTACACCCATTCAGATAATAATCTGCCTTCCTATTTTTGCTACTGAAGTGGATAACCTCACATTTATCCACATTATACTGCGTACTGCGTCTGCCATGCATATGCCCACTCACTCAGCCTGTCCAAATCATGCTGAAGCATCTCTGCATCCTCCTCACAACTCACCCAACTTTGTATTGTCTGCAAATTTGGAGATAATACGTTGAGTTCTCTAGTCCAAATCGCTAATATAAAATGTGAACAGTTGGGGTCCTTGCACAGATACCTGCAGTACCCCACTAGTCACTGCCTGCCAATTGGAAAAAGAATCATTTATTCCAAATTTTTGCTTCCCGTTTCCTAATCAGCTTTCTGTCCATCTCGAGACACTACCCGCAATCCCATGCGCTTTTACCTTTACATAGCAATCTGCTATGCGAGACCTTGTCAAAAGCCTTCTGAAAGCCTAACCAGTTCTCCCTGGTCAACTCTACTAGTTACATCTTCAAAGAATTCCAGTAGCTTTATCAAGCATGATTTTCCTTTTGTAAATCATGCTGACTTTGTCTGGTATACCACTGCTTTCCAAATGCTGTGCTATGAAATGCTTGATAATGGACTCTTAACAAATTCCCTACTACTGATGTTAGGCTGACTGATTTATAGTTTCCAGTTGTGTCTCCACCTCCCTTTTTGAATAGCGGGCTTATATTAGCTACCCTCCAAACTGTAGGAATCATCCAGAGTCCACAGGATTCTGGAAAATGACCACCAATGCATCTACTATTTCTAGGGCCACTTAAGTACTCTGCGATTTTCAGGCCCTGGAGATATATCTGCCTTCAATCCCATAAATTTCCCGAATCATTCCTTTACTAATACTGATTGTCAGCTCCTCACTAAAACCTTTACCAGAACCTCCAGTACATTATTCATGTCTTACTTCCAGATTAACTGAGTCAAAAGCCTTGGTCAGATTGGCAAAGGTCATGTAGAGCGGTTGATGTTTCCCCTGGCATTTCTTTTGAAGTTGTTGACCAGTGAAAATCATGCCCATTGTTCTATGGTTTGGTCGGAGGCCATACTTGCCTTCCAAAAGGATTTCTTCAGAAATGGCAACCAGCGGATTCGGGCGATGATCTTCCGGGCCACTGACAGTAGAGAGATTCCTTGGTAACTCCCACAGTCCACTTTGTCTCCTTTTTTGAAGATGGTGGTGATGACGGCATCCCCGAGGTCAGCAGAGATTTCTTCTCTGTCCCCTAATTTTCAGGAGCAGCTGATGGAGATGACGGGTGATCTACAAGTTTGAAAATCTCCGCTGGAATCCAGTCACTTTTGCGGCTTTGCCATTCTTCAGGTGTTTAACCGTGGCTTCGACTTCATCCACACTTGATGGGAGTCCACCATCGCAACCATTGATACTCACTATTTACCACCTTATCCGCTGTTGAGGACTTAGTTGGATTGTGCTTGGTCTGGTTCCTCCCCTCCGACCTTGCCGTTGTTGGTGACCCTGCCAAGGGTTTAAGACTCTCGATGGTATTATTCTCAGAATCAACAGAATAGGCTCAATCCTCTGAACCATGGCAAGGTGACAATCCACGGAAAACATAAAAATACTACAGTATTGTTATTAATATGGAAAAAAATTGACCTCACACTAAAATTAGTTTTCCATGGTTTAAAAGGTTCTTCAGCAGTACCCATGGTTTAACATGCTGTTGAAAATCCTGTCACGCTTCATTAACAAGGCGCAGCATAATCAAAGTTCTCATCATTTCAATGATTATATCTGTGGGGACTTCTACAGTGCACCTTGTGGAATCGGAGGGAAATTAAAACAGCAACTCCCGGATTTCCGCAGTTCACTGTGTACATGCAGGCTCCAGAAAGTGCGATCAGTCTCACTGGGCAATGTGCCACAAATGCTGACAGTTTTGCTGTCATAACAACCACTAAATTTGGGCCAATGATCATTAACGGTCTGTTTTGGGATGATGATTGGAGGATGGAGTTTTGAATGCAGTAAGAACAGTGCCTGTGGTCAAGGTGTATAGAGTGGCAGTAACTGAGACAGGCTAATGGTTCACCTTGATCTTTGAGGAAAAGAGGATAAAATATGTAGATTTAGGCCCGGCAGACATTAGAACAGCACAAACCTCAGTGACTCAATGCATATTCTTCCTTCAACTGCAGCAAAATTTCTTTTGTAGAAATTAGAAATAATTTTAGCTTTTTAGCGATAAAACTGAATCTTACATAAGCTACCCACAAAGAGCCGATTTAATTGCAGAGTTCTATCCACACCCATTTTATCAGCTGTCCTTCACTCCTGAACCCTTTAAGCTACAGCTCCCTTGTTTCTCATTGCTCTTTATCTTATCAAAGCGACCAGTCACGTGTATGTGTTAGCAAGCTATTTAAAAAAAAAAATAATTTTTATTGAAATTTTTACAAAATAAAATACAAAATATAAACATCTTAGCTCTATTAACATACAACCGCGGTAACACCCCATGAACAATACCCCCCCAGCTTCAATAACAACTTCAAACAAAAAGAGAAAACAACAACAAAGAAAAAAAAACAAGAGGGAGATAGCACCCTCCACAAACCCATGTGCACAGTTCTCCCTCCCCCCAATCCTTCCCCCCCCCCGGGTTGCTGCTGCTGTCGGCCTATTTCCCTACCGTTCCACCAGGAAGTCCAGAAACGGCTGCCACCGCCTGAAAAATCCTTGTACTGATCCTCTCAGGGCAAATTTCACCCTCTCCAATTTAATGAACCCTGCCATATCCGAGATCCAGGCCTCCACGCTTGGGGGCCTCGCATCCTTCCATTGGAGCAAGATCCTCCGCTGGGCTACTAGGGACGCAAAGGCCAGGACCCCGGCCTCTATTGCCTCCTGCACTCCCGGCTCCACTGCCACCCTAAAAATTGCGAGCCCCCAGCCTGGCTCGACCCTGGATCCCACCACCCTCGACACCGTCTTTGCTACCCCCTTCCAAAACTCCCCCAACGCTGGGCACGCCCAAAACATATAGGCATGGTTCGCTGGGCTCCCCGAGCACCTAGCACACCTGTCCTCGCCCCCGAAGAACCTACTCATCCTTGTCCCCGTCATGTGGGCCCTATGCAGCACCTTGAACTGTATGAGGCTAAGCCTCGCACAGGAAGAGGAGGAATTCACTCTCTCCAGGGCATCCGCCCATGTCCCCTCCTCAATCTCCTCACCCAGCTCCTCTTCCCATTTACCCTTCAGTTCCTCCACCGAGGCCTCGTCTACCTCCTGCATCACCTGGTATATGTCCGAGATCCTCCCTCCTCCGACCCACACCCCCGAGAGCACCCTATCCTGCACCCGCCGTGGGGGCAGCAAGGGGAACCCCTCCACCTGCTGCCTGGCAAACGCCCTCACCTGGATGTACCTAAACATGCTCCCCGGGGGGAGCCCAAACTTCCCCTCTAACTCCCCCAAGCTCGCGAACCTCCCCTCCACAAACAGGTCCCTCAACCTCCTAACCCCTGCCCTGTGCCAGCCCCGGAATCCGCCATCAATGCTCCCTGGGACGAACCGATGGTTCCCCCGTATCGGGGCCTCCATCGAGCCCCCCATTTCTCCTCTATGCCGTCTCCATTGCCCCCAAATTTTGAGGGTAGCCGCCACCACCGGGCTCGTGGTATACCTCGTTGGAGGGAGCAGCAACGTTACCAGCGCCTCCAAGCTCGTGCCCACACATGACGCCGCCTCCATCCTCTTCCATGCTGCCCCTTCCTCGTCCATTACCCACTTACGCACCATCGCTGCGTTGGCTGCCCAGTAGTACCCACAGAGGTCGGGCAACGCCAGCCCCCCCCTATCCCTGCCTCGTTCCAGGAACACTCTTCGAACCCTTGGAGTCCCATGCGCCCACCCAAATCCCGTAATACTGCTGTTGACCCTCCTGAAAAAGGCCTTTGGGATAAAGATGGGGAGGCACTGGAACAAGAACAAAAACCTCGGGAGCACCGTCATCTTGACAGACTGCACCCTCCCTGCCAGTGACAGCGGTAACATATCCCACCTCTTAAACTCCTCCTCCATCTGCTCCACTAACCTTGTGAGGTTGAGCTTGTGCAGGGCTCCCCAACTCCCAGCCACCTGGACCCCTAGGTACCTGAAGCTCTTCCCTGCCTGCTTCAGTGGGAGCCGACCAATCCCCTCCTCTTGATCCCCCGGGTGCACCACAAACACCTCGCTCTTGCCCATGTTCAACTTATACCCCGAGAAACCCCCGAATTCCCCAAGGATCCTCATCACCTCTGGCATCCCCCCCACCGGGTCCGCCACATATAGCAGCAGGTCGTCCGCGTACAGTGACACTCTATGCTCCTCCCCTCCCCCCCCCCCCCCGCACCATGCCCCTCCAGTTCCCTGACTCCCTCAATGCCATGGCCAGGAACTCAATTGCCAACGCGAAGAGCAAGGGGGACAGGGGGAACCCCTGTCTCGTCCCCCGATGCAGCCGAAAGTACTCCGACCTCCTCCTTTTCGTGGCTATACTTGCCATCGGGGCCTCGTAGAGCAGCCTCACCCACCGAATAAACCCCTCCCCAAACCCAAACCTCTCCAACACCTCCCACAAGTACTCCCACTCCCCCCTATCGAAGGCCTTCTCCGCGTCCAACGCCACCACTATCTCCGCCTACCCTTCCACCGCCGGCATCATAATGACATTGAGGAGTCTTCGCACATGTGTGTTCAGCTGCCTTCCCTTCACAAACCCCGTCTGGTCCTCATGTATGACCCCCGGCACACAATCCTCTATTCTAGTGGCCAGGATCTTTGCCAGCAGCTTAGCGTCGGCGTTCAGCAACAAAATCGGCCTATATGATCCACACTGCAGAGGGTCCTTGACCCGCTTCAGGATCAAGGAAATCAGCGCCCGCAACATAGTTGGTGGCAAAGCCCCCCCCTCCCTTGCCTCGTTAAAGGTCCGGACCAACAGGGGGCCCAACAGATCCAAATACTTTTTATAGAATTCCGCCGGAAACCCGTCAGGCCCCGGGGCCTTCCCCGACTGCATGCTCCCTATCCCTTTGGCCACCTCCTCCAGCTCGATCGGCGCCCCCAGTCCCTCCACCCGCTCCTCTTCCACCCTCGGGAAACGCAACCTGTCCAGGAAGCGCCCCATTCCACCCTCCTCCACTGGGGGCTCAGACCGGTACAGTTCCCCATAAAAGTCCCTGAAGACCCCATTGACCTCTACCCCCCTCCGCACCACCTTCCCAGCTCTATCCATCACTCCCCCAATCTCCCTGGCCGCGTCTCGCTTCCAGAGCTGGTGTGCCAGCATCCTGCTCGCCTTCTCCCCGTGTTTATACACCGCCCCCTGTGCTTTCCTCCACTGGGCTTCCACCTTTCTAGTCGTCAGTAGGTCAAATCTGGCCTGAAGGCTACGCCTCTTCCCCCAGCAATCCCTCCTCTGGGGCCTCCGCATACCTCCTATCCACCTGCACCATCTCCCCATCAGTCTTTCCCTTTCCTTCTGCTCCCCCCTCTCCCTATGGGTTCGGATGGAGATCAATTCCTCCCTCATCACCGCCTTCAATGCCTCCCAGACCGTCCCCACCCGAACCTCCCCGTTATCATTGGCCTCGAGGTATCTCTCAATACACCCCCGGACCCTCCCGGCCACCTCCTCCTCTGCCAGCAGCCCCACCTCCATGCGCCAGAGCGGACGTTGGTCCCTCTCTTCCCCCAGCCCGAGGTCCATCCAGTGCGGGTCATGATCCGAAATGGCAATGGCAGAGTATTCCACTTCCTCCACCCTCGACACCAGCCCCCTGCTCAGGACAAAAAAGTCAATCCTCGAGTAGGCCTTATGTACATGGGAGGAAAACGAGTATTCCCTGGCCCTTGGCCTCGCAAGCCTCCAAGGGTCCACCCCCCCCATCTGGTCCATAAATCCCCATAGCACCTTAGCCGCCGCCGACCTCCTACCCGTCCGGGACTTGGATCGATCCAATGGGGGATCCAGCACAGTGTTAAAGTCTCCCCCCATGATCAGGCCCCCCACCTCCAGGTCCGGAATGCGGCCCAGCATACGCGGCATGAACCCCGCGTCGTCCCAATTTGGGGCGTAAACATTCACCAACACTACCCGCTCCCCCTGCAGCTTGCCACTCGTACCTCCCGCCACTGTCAGCCACCACCTTCAACGCCTCAAACGACACCTTCCTCCCCACCAGGATCGCCACCCCCTTCCTCTTCTCGTCCAGCCCTGAGTGGAATACCTGGCCCACCCACCCCTTTCTCAGCCGGACCTGGTCCACCACTCTCAGGTGTGTCTCCTGGAGCATGGCCACATCCGCCTTCAGCCCCTTCAGGTGCGCAACTACTCGGGCCCTCTTGACCGGCCCATTCAGCCCCCTCACGTTCCAGGTTATCAGCCGGATCCGAGGGCTCCCTGCCCCCTTCCCCTGCCAGTTAGCCATACCCCCTCCCTTGCCCACCCCCGGCCAGCGTCCCATGCTCTGCCAGTTTCCCACGGCGGCACCTCCCACCCTCCAGCACACCCTACGTCCTCCAGCTCCTTCCTGACCGTTTCAGCAGCCACCCGGTAACCCCCCCACCTCCCCTCCCCCCCAGGCTAGGACCCCTCCTAGCCACGCCCACCCCCCTCTACAGCACTCCCGTGAGCCAGCTATCTTCTGCTGACCCCGGCGGCTCCCGCCCTACTTTCGGCTCCTCCCAACGTGGGACTGCCCCTCCTCCATAGTGCCCATCAACCAGTCCACCCTTCCCCGCTCCTGCGCGGGAGAAGAAGACCCCGCCCCCTCCCTCTCCCAGCACGGGGACCCCGCAGAAAGCCCGCGCTTTCGCCCTGCCAGTCCCCCCCACCAGCTCCCCAAACACCCCGTTTACCCCTCAGTCCAAACCCGTCCACCCAACTCCTGCTAGAAAACCCATAAAGAAAACACCCGTACGGCATCACCCCACCCACCCTACGGCCACCCCACCTCATACCCTAAACCCCGCAAATACACATACAGTATAAATAAATATAGTATTCTACAGCATCCCCCCTCCGGGGGACCCTCAGTTTGTGTCCAGTTTCTCGGCTTGCACGAAGGCCCACGCCTCCTCCGGGGAATCAAAATAGTGGTGCCGATCTTTGTAGGTGACCCACAGATGCGCCGGCTGCAGCATTCCAAATTTCACCTTCCGACTGTGGAGCACCGCCTTCGTCCGGTTAAACCCGGCCCTCCGCCTCGCCACCTCCGCACTCCAGTCCTGGAAGATCCGCACCTCCGTGTTCTCCCATTTGCTGCTCCGCTCCTTCTTGGCCCACCGGAGCACACACTCACGATCCACGAACCAGTGGAACCTCACCAACACCGCCCGCGGCGGCTCGTTCGGCCTGGGCCTCCTAGCCAGAATTCTGTGGGCCTCCTCCAACTCCAGGGGCCCCTGGAAGGACCCAGCCCCCATCAGCGTGTTCAGCATCATCACCACATAGGCCGCTAGGTCCGACCCCTCCAGCCCCTCCGTGAGGCCCAGGATCCGTAAATTCTTCCTCCTCGACCGGTTGTCCAACTCCTCAAACCGCTCCTGCCATTTTTTATGGAGCGCCTCGTGCACCTCCACCTTCCCCACCACGGCCACGACCTCGTCCTCCCTCTCGGCGGCCTGCTGCTGCAGCTCCCGGATCGCAGCCCCCTGGGCCGTCTGGGTCTCCATCAGTTCCCTGTTGGTTACCTTGATGGACTCCAGCAGCTCCACTTTCATCTCCTGGAAGCAGCGCAGCAGAGTCGTCTCGACCCACTTCTTCAACTCTTCAAAACTTTCGCCGGCCGCCATTTTGTCCTTCGGGTCCCGATTTTTCCCTGGTGTTTTCTCCTTCGATTCTCTCCCTGCCCCACTCCTGGTCTCCACCATAGGACCTCTGGGGCGACTCCTGGCCTCTTCCCACGTCGGGATTCGCCTCACAAGCTCCGTTGGGGGCCTTTAAAAAAGCCCCAAAGTCCGTTTTATCCGGGAGCCTCCGAACGTGCGGCTCAGCTGATCATTGCCGCTACCGGAAGTCGTTAGCAAGCTATTTAACAGTAGGAGTTTGATAATCCCTCGGTCACCTACATATGTCCAACATGGGTCGCTGGACAATGATCACTAAGTCGTCAGCTTTCTCCCCCTTAATCCAAGAATTAATAAGTGCGATGTGTGGATCGGCCTGGATCTTCAGTGTATCTAGGAAAAGCAGGTTTGCATTGTGATAATGAGAGTTCCTGGAGCAGATCATCCCTGGGCTTGAGCAGCAGTTTCCCATTCTCTACTGCATCGGAGAGGATGAAGGGAGCTTGAAGGAAACTTTCCCAAAAAAATAAAACAAGGCCAAATGGCATTTCTACAGTGTTTAGGTCAGTGGGATAGTGAAGGAATGGGCCCTGGTGATCCCCACTCAGCCTCAGTTGAGCTTTGCTAACTCACTAATCCGGAGAATGAGCCAGGGTCCTTCCTGGTCGAGGTGACCCAGTGACTTTATGGATAATTGTGCTGAACCTCTGAACCCCTGAAAGGGACGATCGAGAAAATAATGTGTGTGGCATCAGGAGTTACATTTCTAAGTATTTCCATTGGGGCTATACTAAGAATCTCTCTCACCTTATTTCAAATCAAAGCCTTTGACGACCACAGTACAGTTATTAATTATACTTGGTCAACTCAAATCTAAGCTCTAATTTCTCACTGTGTACCATGGGTCTACACTTGAAATGAAATGAAATGAAAATCGCTTATTGTCACGAGTAGGCTTCAATGAAGTTACTGTGAAAAGCCCCTTACAGTCATGAAAAATACAATTATATTATCGAATACCCTTTACTTACTGACAAGCTGATGTTAGCAAAGGCAGATACACACCTATCCCACACCATAGCTTTTGTGGGATCTTGCCCAAGCAGCTTGAGACAAAAAACAGAGTGACAGCAAGTTGCCTGCAGTCAAACTTCCAAATGCTCCTCAATTGGCACCCAGACACATGCACCTGTGTCCACTAGATAGCGATCAAGAGCAATTACTTTCGCCACACAGGGAAAATTCAGAATGTCCAATTCACCTAACAAGCACGTCTTTTGGAATTTACGGGATGAAACTGGAGCGCCCGGAGGAAACCCACGCAGACACTGGGAGAACGTGCAGACTCCACACAAGACAGTGACCCAAGCTAGGAATCAAACCTGGGATCCTGGTATTTGTTGCCCCAGGGGTGCAACGACCAATTGTAGTATCGTCAGTTCGAACACCCTCACCTCTGGGCTCAAGTTCCAGTCCAGGGCTTGAACCCAGAAATCAAGGCTGATGCTTCAGTGCATCACTGAAGGGTCACTGTGGGAGTGCTGCACTGTGACAGGTACTCCCTTTCAGATGAGACATCAAACCGAGAACTATGTGCCCGCTCGGCTGGCATGTAAAAGGTCATATGGTGCTACTTCAAAGATGAGTAGGGGAGATATCCCTGGTGTCCTGGCCAATATTTATCCTTCAATCAACAGCACAAAAACAGATTATCTGGTCATTGTCACATTGTTGCTTGTGGATCGTGCTGTGCGCAAATTGTCTGCCACGCTTCCTATGTTATAGCAGTGACCACACTTAAAAAAAAACTTTATTAGAGATAAGGCACTTTGATTAATCTGGTGGTCGAGAAAAACGCTGCATGATAGCATAGTGGTTAGCACTGTTGCTTCACAGCTCCAGGGTCCCAGGTTTGATTCCCAGCTTGGGTCACTATCTGTGTGGCGTCTGCACGTTCTCTCAGTGTCTGCGTGGGTTTCCTCCGGGTGCTCCGGTTTCCTCCCACAAGTTCCGAATGACACGCTTGTTAGGTGAATTGGACATTCTGAATTCTCCCTCTGTGTACCCGAACAGGTGCCGGAATGTGGCGACTCGGGGATTTTTACAGTAACTTCATTGCAGTGTTAACGTAAGCCTTCTTGTGACACGAATAAAGATTATTAAATGCAAGTCTTTTTAAAAAAATTCCAATTAAAGGGCAATTTTGCATAGCCCATCTACCTAATCTGCACATCTTTGGTTTTTGGGGGTGAGACACACGCCGACACAGGGAGAAAGTGCAAACTCCACTTGGACAGTGGTCCAGGGCCAGCATCGAACCCGGGTTCTCAGCGTCGTGAGGCAGCAGTGCTAACCACTGTGCCACCATGCCGCCCTTAAATAAATGCAAATAATTGAGTGACAAGAGGACGTATGGCACAGGAGGAGGCCATTGTCGGACCAACTCTTGTGTTGGAAGTCTTTCTTTCAGAAACCAGATCTCTACAGATGAAAATTGCACAGTCGAGCATATTTATTCACTGGTTGCTAACTAACAAGTAAAATCCCATAAATGATGGCTAAGATTATGGGAGTGTTTCTGTAGCCGGCCCAGGGCAGGATCAATAGAGGCAACTTTAAACAAATCAAGCAAACAAATTACTAGCTCACTGGTGTTAAAGCCTACCCTCTGAGCTTGTGCACTTTTTCATTCGCTATACTTTGGCAACGTAAGAGAAAAGGTGATTTTTGTTCCCCACTCCTGTTCTTCGTACTCTATTCATTGGAACGGAGGGGAATTGAATACAAAAGTAGGGAGGTTATGCGTCAGTTACACAAAGCATTATAAAGCTTTCATTGCAACATGTTTTCAGCCGAGGTCAGTTTTCTCAGCATTTGGTCTCGGTTATCATGCCACTGATCTTTTGACTTTCACCCTGTGCTCAGTGTCTGTGATTGGCAGAATCCATGGGCGAAAGGGCAGAAGTCATGGTGAGTATATAGACTGGCTACAGTTGGAGGTGGAACTCTTGAATACTTAGATAAAGGATGATTCCAAAATTTCAGTATGCCTAGTTACCTTGTTTTATTGATTGAATTGCAGAAACATGTTGAGATGGCGACAGTGTTATGATATCATGTATTTATCCTGACACTGCTAAACAGTGCAATTTAAACTGCGCTCTTTAAATTTTTCGTTATTTAAATTCTGTGTGCATCTCTGTATATTTGGTGATGTGAGATTAGCGCCACCAAGTGGAAAGAGGACTACAAGATAATTTCCTGCGCATGCAATAATCCAGATATCACTTGTGGCAGGCATGCAGGGTATTGGTGTTCTTACACATGCTTGCTTCTTATTAAACACAAATACCTGCAACTAAAGAATGGACCAGAGTCACTATTGACATAAGGGTTCGCCCATTTAACATGGAGAGGAGGCATAATCTTTTCTCTTCGAGGGTCGTGAGTCTTTGGAACGCTCTTCCCCAAAAGGCGGTGGAAGCAGGGTCTTTGAATATTTTTAAGGTAGAGTAGGATAGATTCTTGGGAAGCAAAGAGGTGCTAGGTTATTGGCAGGATGCAACTTTGGAGGTTGCTATCAGATCAACCATGGTGTGATTAAATGGCGGAGCAGCCTCGAGAGGCTGAATGGTCTCCTCCGGCTCCTTGTTTGTATGAAAAGGAATGTAGCAATTGTGGTTTTTCTTTTCTTCCTTGCTTTTCTTTAAATGGTGATCACTCTGAACTCATCATTCAACAGGATGATAAAAGTTGGATGTACTGTTTCAATGGCAAGACTATAAGAGCATTCTGGTTTACTATTGCTATAACTCTGCTTCCCAGCCAGGAAAATTGATATAATCAATAGCATTGAAATAAAAAAATCGGATGTTACAAATGCTCAGCTGATCATGCAGCATCTGTGGCAGGAAACAAATGTAAGGGGCTGGATTTTACAGCCCCTTTTGCAGCCGATCGGCGGACAATGGGAGCAAATGTCATGGGTGCCATACCTGTGGTAAAGGGTTAACTCTCAGCTCCTAAGCTAGCTGAGTATGTCACTCACTGAGAGTAGATAAATAAGCATTTTAGAGATTAGCTCCAGCTATGATTTCGCCTTATTTCACCATTGTAAATAGTTAGTCTGTAAATTAATGGTTTCAGCACAAGGCCATTGCCTCCAGAAAGAAGAGTAAGAAGCTAATGAATCCAGAGATAAAACCACGGCAGGGTATGGTGGCAGCAGTGACTACATCCACAGAGAAACAGTAGAAATGGCAGAAAAAGCTTGGAAAGCCTTGCCCCAAACAAACAAGCAGAACAGCAGGTTAATGGGCGTGATTCTCCGCTCCCCACGCCGGGTGAGAGAATCGCGGGAGGGCCTGGCGACTCACGACACGCCCCCCTGGTACCCCCCGCTCGGATGAATCACCGCTCGCCGTTTTTTTACGGCGATTCTCCGGCCCGGATGGGCCGAGCGGCCTGCCGTTCCCGACCGGTTCACGATGGCGGCAACCATACCTGGTCGCTGCCGTCGTGAACATGGGCACCAAATGCTCGTTTGAGGCTTGTGGGGGGCAGAGAGGGGAGTGAGCACCACGGCCGTGCTCGGGAGGGGACTGGCCCGCGATCTGTGCCCACTGATCGTCGGGCCGGCATCCCCAAGCGACGCACTCTTTCCCCTCCGCCGCCCGGCAAGATCAAGCCGCCACGTCTTGCGGGGCAGCGGAAGGAGAAGACGGCAACCGCGTATGTGCGGGTTGGAGCCGTCAGCCGACGTGACGTCAGCTGCGCACGCGCAGGTTGGAGCATCCTTCCACTGAAGAAGAATCCTCCGCCGGGCTACCAGGGATGCAAAGACCAGAATGCCGGCCTCTTTCGCCTCCTGCACACCCGGCTCCTCTGCAACCCCAAATATTGCGAGCCCCCAGCCCGGTTTGACCCTGGATCCTACCACCCTCGACACCGTCCTTGCTACACCCTTCCAAAATTCCCCCAGCGCTGGGCATGCCCAGAACATATGGGCATGGTTTGCTGGGCTCCCTGAGCACCTAATACACCTGTCCTCGCTCCCAAAGAACCGGCTCATCTTTGTCCCGGTCATGTGAGCCCTATGCAGCACCTTAAACTGTATGAGGCTAAGCCTCGTACAAGAGGAGGAGGAGTTCACCCTTCCTAGGGCGTCCACCCACGTCCCCTCCTCAATCTCCTCACCTAGCTCCTCCTCCCATTTACCCTTCAGCTCCTCCACCGAGGCCTCGTCTACCTCCTGCATCACTTGGTACGTTGCCAAGATCCTCCCCTCTCCAACCCATACCCCCGAGAGCACCCTGTCCTGGACCCCACGCGGCGGCAGCAGAGGGAACTCCGCCACCTGCCGCCTGACAAACGCCCTTACCTGCATGTACCTAAAGGTGTTCCCTGGGGGAGCCCGAACTTCCCTTCCAGCTCACCCAGGCTCGCAAACTTCCCGTCTATAAACAGGTCCCTCAACCTCCTAACACCTGCCCTGTGCCAACTCAGGAACCCGCCATCAATTCTCCCCGGGACAAACCGGTGGTTCCCCCGTATCGGGGACCCCATCGAGGCCCCTACCTCCCCCCTGTGCCATCTCCATTGCCCCCACATTTTGAGGGTAGCTGCCACCACCGGGCTCGTGGTATACCTCGTTGGAGTGAGCGGCAGCGGCGCAGTTACCAGCGCCTCCAGGCTCGTGCCCACAGGACGCCATTTCCATCCTCTTCCATGCTGCCCCTTCCCCATCCATTACCTACTTCCGCATCATCGCTGCATTGGCAGCCCAATAATACCCACAGAGGTTGGGCAGTGCCAGCCCCCCCTATCCCTGCCCCGCTCCAAGAACACCCTTCTCACCCTCGGGGTCCCGTGCGCCTACACAAACCCCGTAATACTCCTGTTAACCCGTCTGAAAAAGGCCTTCGGGATAAGGAGGGGGAGGCACTGGAACAGGAACAGAAATCTTGGGAGCACCGTTACCTTGACTGATTGCACCCTACCTGCCAGAGACAGCGGCAACATGTCCCATCTCTTAAACTCCTCCTCCATTTGCTCCACCAGCCTTGTGAGGTTAAGCTTATGCAAGGCCCCCCAGCTCCTGGCCACCTGGACCCCCAAGTACCTGAAGCTCTTCTCCGCCCTTTTTAGTGGGAGCCTACCAATCCCCCCCCCCTGGTCCCCCGGGCGTACAACAAACAGCTCGCTCTTCCCCAAGTTGAACTAGTTTATTCCATCATCAATGATGCTGTAATCCTATTTCCTCCAGTTGACCCCGAGATGTCTTTGCCTTCAGCAGCCTCATGCTGAAGTAGGGAAGTGATGACACCAGTACATCAAGAGAAATTCCAAACTTGAGAAATAGTTTTCCATCTCCAACCGTGTCTTCTGGTTGCTCTTTATTCTTCTTTTTGTCTTCCAGATTCATTCCTTGCTCGGATATTGAATACTTCGCTCATCGTCACAGCAGCGGGGTGTGATATGGCTGCATAGACCCTGACAGGAGCTTTTGTTAAGATGCTTTCACCCTTCCCCAGTGTGCAACGCAGAGGAGGAGGAGGTTATTAAAAAATATATATATTTTATTACAAACATGTATCAAACCATGTTACAGCGAATAATCAACCCAGGAAACATACTTCCCAACAATCAACTATAGTCTGTACAGATTTCTCCCATTTTTCACCCCCCGCCCCGCGACGAACAGCCCCTCAAACACGGTCACAAGCATCCCCCACCTTTCCTCAACCCCCCCTAAAGAGCCCCTTAACTCATACTTTATCTTCTCTAATCGCAGGAAGTTGTACAGGTCACCCAACCAAGCCGCTACCCCCGGTGGCGATGCCAAAGAGAGGGGGAGTTTTAGTTGTCTTTTCTTTCAAAAGGTTGTGATCGTTCAAGTCCTCCTTGAACCAGTTTCTTCATGATTGATCTTCACTGCCTTTGTCATCCAAAGTGTCACAGCCCAGGAAACCAGCTGTCATGAGAAGCTGCTATCTCACTCCAATGTATTTGCTAGTGGATCATCAAGTAGATGATGAGAGACAATGATCCTACAAGAGAGCCAAGAACACTATTATGGATTGATGCCTTCGCAAATATGTATTGGGGGAGGGGGATTGCCCTGCCACCCACAGTAAAAGGGGGAGAAGTGTAGCCAGAATACTGGCTGATCCTGTAACCATCTGCCTCGATGTATGCCCCCATCAGAATTTACTTGAACTTACAATGTACTACTGCACTGATCCACAGCTGAGATAGTGTTGGTAGAAAGGATTTGCTTTGTCATGAAGTAGCTTAATAGAAAAGAATCTGAAGCATGGAAACTATTGTTTTGGTTACAAATATTAGGCCAATTCGCAGTACTCTCTTTGGGCCTGCATTATTGGTTAATTCTATAAACAGACTTTACCTTGTCTACAAATGACTTGCAGTGGGGACCATTAGATTAACACATTTGTTGCGCATATTACTCCCACTGTGTTGCCGCTTGCAACAGCTTGATCTATTTTGTACAGCTGCAATAAAAAAAACACCATCTGGTGTTTTCTCTCGAGCAACAGAAACACTGGACTGATGCCAAATGACATTCTTCAATGTGAAGAAGTTGCAGGGTTATCTCAAGCAGCTTATTATTGAACTGTGGCACAAACCGAGGCAGAGGCTTGGAATTCAACTTCAGCTTACAGTCACAATCCAATTCCATGAAGTGGCTGTTCTTGGCTTACTTAAGAGATAAGCAAGACTGGACACTGAAAGAAGCTACCTTACAACTGAGTACTGGATGGTTAAAATAGTCTTTCAGTAAAACCCGAGTGTGACATCCTGTAAAAACTCCCTTAATTAAAACTATCAAAATATATAGGGTGCCTGAAGTGAACATTTTGATTCATCAGGCCAGTCCTAAAATTCGATACATACTTGGGTGTATTGTGAATGGTTAAAATATGGTTCCTGAATTGCAGAGGCTAGGAGAATAATTCTTCGGGTGGATGGGAGGTGGAGATGTGGGAGTTCTGCCTGGGGTTCAAAAGGCCAGGGTTACACTGTGGACGTGGGAGCATGAATTTACATTCTGGATTTTGTGTAATGTTAGTCTCATAGTATCATACAGCATAGAAGGAAACCATTCACTCCATCATGTCTGTGCTGGCTTTAAGAGCAGCATGTTTAATTCACATTCCCACTTTCCGTCTGGACCCTTGTTAAGTTCCTTATTCCCTTTTAAAATTATTGATGGAATTAGCTTCCACCACCTTTTTGAATGAAGCTAACAACTCAGTGAAAATATTCCTACTCCTCACCTTCTAGGTATTTTGCTAATGACTTTATAATCTCGTTATTATTTAAAAATTTTTTTTAGAATATCCAATTCATTTTTTCCAATTAAGGGGCAATTTAACGTGGCCAATCCACCTAACCTGCACATCTTTGGGTTGTGGGGGTGAAACCCACGCAGACATGGGGAGAATGTGCAAACTCCTCACAGACAGTGACCCAGGGCCGGGATTCGAACCCAGGTCCTCAGCACCGTAGGCAGCAATGCTAACCACTGTGCCACCCGTATAATCTCGTTATTGACCTACTCGAGAGGAATTTGTTTATCTCTGTCAAAACATGTCATCTTGAAATCGTTCACCTCTTAACTTTCTTTGCTCCAGAGAACAGTCCTAAGTTTTCTTCATAACTGAAGTCACTCATTCCTAGTAACATCCTTTGCACCTATTCAAAAACCTTCACATTTCTAATGAAATGTGCTGCTGAGAAACATCTGCATTACTCCAGCTGAGTATTGCCTAGCATGTCCTCTATGCTCTATCCCTCCATTTACAAACCTAAGTGACCCATATGCTTTGTACTCACCTTATCCACCTTCCCTGTCACTTTTAAAGATTTGAATATATGGATACCTAGGCCTCTCCGCTCATTTACACCTACCAAAATCACATCCATTAAGTCTACCGTCTTTCTATATTTATCTTTCTAACACTTCTCTACACCAACTCCATCTGCCAAACCTCTGCCCATTTCACCATCCTAAATCTGAGAAATATCCTCATCACCGTCTACTACTTCGCCAAGCATCTACGACGTAATGCTTCTCCCTTCACCCGTTCGAAGTTGCTTATAAAAATTGCAAGGTAATGGACTCAAAGCCAAGCGTTGGGGAATATAACTGTAAATCACCTCTACCACCATACTTTTCTTCCAGTCACTGAACCAATTTCATATTCATACCACCACTTTCCTTGAGGTTTTCCATGTTCTTAATAAGCCTACCGTGTGGCACATTGTTGATAGCTTCCAAAATTTCACGTGTGTAACAACTTTGCTTGCGCAATCCATCCTGATACCTCAAATAATTCAATCAAGTTAGTCAGACATGATTTGCCTGTAACAAAGAACAAACAAATCTTTGTTGGCTCTCCTTGCTTACCTAATAGTTTTCCAAATGGAAGCTTCTTTTGCCCCTGACAATAGTTTCCAATAATGAATGAAATAATCACCCCATGACTGATGACCTGTAGTTTCTCTTCCCTTTTTGCATGGTGTTACATTAGCAACCATCCAGTCCTCTGGGATGACTCCTGTATCCAATGAGGATTGAAAGATTGTGACCAGTGTCACTATTGTTACCATTGCATCTTTGAGAAAACTAGGATGGACACATTCCAAATAGACTAGGTGGCTTCCCAACTTAGTCATGCTGATCATTTTAGTACACCATCTCTATTATTATCCTGTCCGTAACTTCCCTCTCCTTTATATAACCGGCACATCATCCACATATTTTGGGAAGTACTCATTTAATACTTTAACCATGTTCTCTGCCTCTATATGAAGGTTGACCTTTGGGTTCTAAATAGCCCAACTTTTCCCCAGTTAACCATTTACACTTTTTGCATTTAAATTGCATCTTAAAATATGTTAGGCACCTTTTTGTCACCTATATTAATGTTGTTTTCAATTCCCTCCTGTACTTTCCATAATCTACCTAGTTATTAATTGAATCTTGCTCCCGACATTAGTCACCACGTTTCTTTTCTGGTTTATTTTGACTTTCATTCCTTTGTTCATTCAGAGTTGCAAAGCCTCACGGGCCTTGCAATACACCAATAACTTTGAGAGTTTTCGCAGGTTCATCCGAATGACCAGTTCAGCATCGATTATAGGTCTTCCTATGTGACTGGCCCAAGTCACAACCTTCTGACTGCAGTAGTTTTTGTCCCTTTGGTGATATTTCTAAAAAAAAAAGTGTTCTTGGGATGCGAATGTTGCTGACAAAGTGGCTGTGATCTGCCTTTTTTCCACGGAAGGACTAGTCTTATTAACAGTGCTGTTAATGCACTGAGGACCCGGGTTTGATCCCAGTCCGTGTGGAGCTTGCACGTTCTCTCCGTGTCTGTGTGGATCTCACCCACACAACCCAAAGGTGTGCAGTCTAGGTGGATTGGCCACGCTAAATTGCCCCTTAATTGGAAATAAGTGAATTAGGTACTCTAAATTTATTTTTATAAAGTGTCGATTGTCCTTTAAAAGCTCTTTGCATGAAATGTACAAAGATGCTTCAAGTTTGTTGTTTAAACCATGGAGTGAAAACTTGTCTTGACATCATCCGCCATCAATGTGTTTCTGAAGCTTTAATTGATCATACCTTCCCGATTTCATCCAGTACCCTCTCCCATGAACTCCCTTGAAGTATGCCTACTCTGGCCTTTGAAGCAGTTTCCGAGCGCTTATTTTTTTAAATTGCCATACAGTACTGTCTGTTTTAGAACAGTACAGCACAGAACAGGCCCTTTGGCCCTCGATGTTGTGCCGAGCAATGATAACCCTACTCAAACCCACGTATCCACCCTATACCCGTAACCCAACAACCCCCCCTTAACCTTACTTTTTAGGACACTACGGGCAATTTATCATGGCCAATCCACCTAACCCGCACATCTTTGGACTGTGGGAGGAAACCGGAGCACCCAGAGGAAACCCACGCACACACGGGGAGGACGTGCAGACTCCACACAGACAGTGACCCAGCCGGGAATCAAACCTGGGACCCTGGAGCTGTGAAGCATTTGTGCTAACCACCATGCTACCGTGCTGCCCCTTTTGCTGTTATTTACGTTCAGCACTGTTCATAATGATGAATAATCCAATTATTCTCATTTCTGCCAAAACTATTGACATTTTGCATTAAAGTTTGCATTCCAGCAAGCATTTCTTATTTAGGCAAAGTAAGTGACTTAGAACAATTTCAAGGTATGTTGATTTCAGCCCTCTTTTATGACAGTGGCTGCATGCAAGAAACTTGGCCTATCCTTAAATATTGCGAAAACAAAACTAGTATATCAACTCACACCTGGTCAGCCAGTCTACCTCCCATGTCTGTTGAAGGAAACACTGAAATCTGTTGAGCAGTTCCTATGGCAGCCACCTCTTTTGAAAGGCTACCATTTACGAGAATGGTGTCACAGTGGTTAGCACTGCTGTTTCACGGTGCTAAGGATTCGCGTTCGATCCCAGCTCGCTATCTGTGTGGAATTTGTACATTCTCCCGCATCTGCATGGGTCTCACCTCCTCAACCCAAAGGTGTGCAAGGTAGGTGGATTGGCCACACTAAAATTGCCCCTTAATCTTAATTGGATAAATCTAAAAAAAAGAATTGGGGGCAAAGAATACTAAAATCCATGAAGTCTTGCTATACCCCTTAACAAATCATTCGTCAGGCCTCAGATGGATTACGGTGTATAGTTCTGTACACCACAATTAGGAAAGATGTCAAGGCCTGGAGGATGCTAGAATGATATCAGAGATGAGGGGACTTCAGTTAAGTGGAGAGAAAGGAGAACAATTCCAGCTTCTCTGAAGAACAGAGAAGGTTAGGGGAGATCAAAAGAAAAAATTGTTCAGAAGTGGGCAGGTTGTTCAAAGAGCAAAAAGGAAACTAGTGACTCAAGGTCAGCCACCTGAAGTCATAGATTTAAAATCTTCGGCAAAAGAACAAGAGAGGAAAATCAGATTATTTTTCTCCCATGAAGAGTTGTTATAATCTGAAATTCAATACCTAAAAGGTTTGTGGAAGCAGATTCAACTGTAACTTTCAGAAGGCAATTTGGCCATGTACTCGTGGAGTAATAGGGGAAAAGATTGGGTGCAGGGCTGAGTTTAACAGCTGGCACAAGTGCGACCAGCCCAGCTGTTACTCTGACGCACATATTGAGCATGGTATGTCACAAGTGTCCAGTACAATTCACAGGACAAAATATCATCTCACTACTCATTAGACACGGGCAACAGAGTAGTTTGAATTGTCAGGGATGCCAAGTCTGCTTATGAGTGTAGCCAATGATATGGAACCAGAAAGAATTTCTAGACAATATCCAATATTAGTAACAGAATCAGGAGGGAAGGTTCCATTTCTCATGGTCTGTCCTTCTAACTCGTACTTGATAGAACTCTTGAGCTGTTAAAATCTTAAGGGTTTAATTGGTGCAACACAATTATATATATTCTTTGAGATTCTCACAAGTACCTCTACTTACGTCTAGGATGCATTTATTTTCTAGAAGTGGGAAATTCGCAACTTTTTAGAACATAGAATATACAGTGCGGAAGGAGGCCATTCGGCCCATCGAGTCTGCACCGACCCACTTAAGCCCTCACTTTCACCCGATCCCCGTAACCCAATAACCCCATCTAACCTTGTTGGTCACCAAGGGCAACTTATCATGGCCAATCTTGATTTGATTTATTATTGTCACATGTATTAGTATACAGTGAAAAGTATTGTTTCTTGCATGCTGCACAAACAATGCATACCGTACATAGAGAAGGAAGGAGAGACTGCAGAATATAATGCAAGAACATTGTTAGAGAGTTTAAAACAGTTAGAATAAAGTTTTAGAACCATAGAACAAGAGTAAAAGATAGAATTAGAGGGCATGCTTGCACAGCTTGCAAGAAGTAACCTCGCTCCGGCACCATCTTGGATCTCGACCTAATCTGCACGTCTTTGGACTGAGGGGGGAAACCGGAGCACCTGGAAGAAACCCATGCAGACACGGGGAGAATGTGCAGATTCCGCACAGACAGTGACCCAGCGGGAAATCGAACCTAGGATCCTGGTGCTGTGAAGCCACAGTGCTAATCACTTGTGCTACCGTGCTGTTTGAAGATGACAATGCAAAAGCAAGATCAGTTATAATTTTCTCTAAAAGCTGCCTCTGTACCACAATGTTTCCTTAAAATAATTACAAGGCTCTTCAGGATCTGCTTTCTGATAAGAAAATGAAGATAACCAATAAAGCCTCACCAAAATTCTGGTCATGCCATGTTAGTATTCAACATTTCAATTCATTTTAAAACAAACTAAAATCCCTTTAGCAAATTATGTCACAATGCACACAGCTGCTCACGTTTAGGCCTCATCACCTCCTCTTCCTCAGATTATCCACTAAGCACAATAAGAAAATGGACATGTGTATTAGTCAGCTGAAATAAATAGCAAAAGAACTAGATTGCTGTTAAAACCAAGTTTTTACTGTTATAAACAAAGCATAATATTAACTGTACATGCTGCAACTGGGTCACTATGTACAGGATCAAATCAAACCTCATTAAAATGTACAGAAGAATGCTTCTTGAATCAAAAGAATCCAAGTACCAGCTAAAACTGAAATTTAATAGAGAAAAGATAATTACAAAATTATTAAATTTAAGTACATATAGTTACAGATGTCCCCTCCAAAAATAAACTCACAGGTGCTACACTTTAAATTACTAAGCACATTTTTCTTTATTTTTGTAACAGAGCAATTAAGAGTCACAAGTAAACTATTAAATTCGTACCCAAACGAGACAATTGCGGTCAAGTGAAATTAAATAATATCCACAAAAATTTAGAAGGGAGAGTCATACACAAAAATGTGTATTTCCTCCCCCGCCCACCCCACTCCAAGTGGCTGATCACTTAAATGACATTGGTACTGAGTCAGTCAACCCTTTAAACTACTGATATTCTATGAGCTTGTATTACTTGTTGGGCATCAGCAAAGATGCCATCATAGCTACTTCTGAAAACTGAAATGAATAAGGCCTTCTTAAAGCATACAATAAGGAACTGCAAAAGCTCAAATCCTTTTCACATTTTTTCCAGTGTCAGTAAAATTCAAGTGAAGACAAAAAAAAAAGCCAATGAAAAGGAAAACAAGCATTCCTTAATTGAAAAAGCAAATACTGCGGGTGCTGGAAATCGGGAATAAAACAGGAAATGCTGGAAACTCTCAGCAGGCCAGTGTCTTTGCAGACAGAAATAGAGTTATGTTTCGGGGCAATTATCTTGTGCCATTTCCGACAATAGGTCACCAAGCTGAAACTTTAACTTTGTTCGCACTCCATAGATGCCTGACCCGAGTATTTCCTACATTTCCTGTTCTCTATGAAGTATTTAAGTACAGTACCAACAGTACTTACAGGCAGTTTGAAAGCAGCATAAAATTCAAATTAAATATCATAAAATAGCAATTCGAAGATTTTACTGAAGGGATTATAAAAATGTGTACAGTTCATATTGCAGGATCAGGCACAAGGTTTCACTTTCATTTAGGAAAACATGGTAACAATTAACACTATTATGCATATTCATTATATCAATAATAATCTGCAGCTTTATCACAATTGGTTGTCCTGGATTTTTAAATTATAAAATTTTTGAAGGTCAAAGATTAAGCATAATAAAATCAAATAAATTAATTATGTATTTATGAGATGCGAATAGACCCAGAAAGCATTCTAACCCCTCTCCCTTTTAGTTATTTGAGCGTTTTGTGGAAGTTATCAGATAAATTACAGCAAGAGGAATGACTCAAATTTAGTTTTATGTTTTGTCACAATGGGAAAGATGCCCTCAATCATTGACATAAACCATTCATTAGGTATGTTTTCAACACTGGGAAACACCATGTCTGCGATAATTCAAAACAATTTAATTAGAAGAGCAAGTTTCAAATAAATCATTCTCAAATTAATCAAACTCAAATAGACCACTCCAGTAAATAAATTGTCCACAGTGGCAAAAGACTGGTTTCATTTTAAACACCCATCTAAAGATTCCCCCCTTCCTCACACCCTGCTCCACTGTTATTTTCTTACTTTATTCATAGCAGCCCAACCATAGGCAAATTAAGCAATTCTATCTTTATAAATTCTGCTTTGCTAAGATGCAATACTCTTAGCAGTACTACTAAAAACTTCAACACAAACAAAAACGTTAGAATAGTTCAATATATTGTACTTTGTTAAAAAAAAGTCTGAAAAATATGCATAACCTTGTGCCCAATCAAATGGCCTGATCTATAGCTGCACTTTAATAGTATTTAGAATAAAGGGCAGAAACCAAATGGGAATTTTGAGCGGAAAGATTGGCAATGAATACTGATTGATTTACACAACTGCCCTCAAATTATGCTGAAATGACACAAAGCTTTCAAATCACACTGAAATGTTCTAATATTGTTCTCACCCTAGAACTTGGACATTGGGTACAGCCTTGAATGATAGACTTTCACTGTTTAGTATCAAAAATTAAAAGTGTAGATAGTAGCTTAGCCAGATGTGTTTTCTTAGATCTCACAGCCCGATCCAAAAATAAACCAAATCAACCAGTGTGCATTCTTATAAGCTCCATACACAAAGCAAAGACTATTAGGTTTAGCGTTATGTATGAAATCAAATCACTTGATAATTCAGTCAGTAGTATATTGTAATATAAAGTGCCCGTGATGACTTCAGAAATGGAAATTGCAAATTACTTCCAAATTTCTAAATAACATGGAAAAGAATCCAAATACTAAACCTGCATAATTACAGTCGATAAGCAATAGATAAATCAACCTGTACAGTGTGAATTGGCACTGAACTGACAGTTTCAATAGTATTGCTCTTATTTACAATTTAAACACATTTTAACCTGCAATTTTTTTAAAAATGGAAATGTTACAAACTTTTAATTTTTTTTATACAAATGGTATGAAAAATATTTATCCTTAAAATCCAACAGTCATTACTCTACCGCTTGCAATTTTGCATGGTTGATAGATACATTCATGTTCATCATACAGCATGACAGAATAAAATGGATCAATTCACATGCCTCCTTCCTCAAGGTAACTCTAGTAAAAATAACACTGCAGTTATGCACAACCAAGGAGACCAAAATAAAAAGGGAAGTAAATGAGGTTCATTACTATCAATTATTGGTTGTGCGTAGCTTAACCCTTTGTTCTCACCATCCCAATTGATTACTTGCTTCGCCAATCCTGACCAGGTGAATGGGATTGCATTTCGCTGATGGCATGAATGGCATTCAACTTGACAGCATTATTTACAGCTGCACAGGGTACAACACGTTAATACACACGAGTACAGATGTGCAGATATTTAGACAGGGATAAATTAAACAGTCACTCATCCATTTTTATTCTCTGGCAAAAGTTTGTTTGCAATAGGATTCATACTGTTCAGAGTATATGCTTTTAGAGGTCTCAATCTCCTCTGGATCCTGCAGAGTCAAAAATATATATTCATTTTTCATTAAAAAACATTAAGTGTCTTGCCTTTTTACTTTATGCCATAAAGTTTTTTTTTAATTAAGATGTGTGCAAGATTTAAGTGTGAGAAAAGTAGTGGTGTACTAAATTAACCTAAACTATTAACAATTTCTATTTAATGTCTTCCTAATTCTGTGCAGAAACACATCAATTATAAAAACAGGGTTCCAGTATAATAAAACTAATATTTTGCGCAGAATTTCCACATCTTACCTTTCTTCACATATATATTTCTACATTTTTCCCAATTTTCATTTTAATCATTCATAGGCAGCATATTTTGCTATTCCCTGTGCCTGACACTATCAATGTTTTTTTTAATCCAATACCTAAAGCACCCCTTTTTAAAAAAAAGGGCTTGATTAGGATGTGCGCAATAAAACTATTTGTACTGATACTAATCAATGGAGTCAAAAGCTCTGAGATTGCCAGTATATTGACCAGCAAAACATCAACACCCATCAGCATTTCGTAAGTTAGCTATTGTTTAGTTTACAAGCTTTTTATTTGTGCTTTGTGCCTCCCAGTACTTTGATTTAGTGTCTTACTATAAAAATTACCCTACAGCACCTCTCCTGTGCAGCTCTTTGGGTACAAGACTAGTGCTGATAATGAAGTAAAATTAAAATGGTATACAGTAAGGCAAGCTTATATGTGGCACCGATAGGGGAGGCGTGAACCCATCACCAAGTACTTAGGAAACCAATCGGATTTAAAAAGAAAAATACTGCAGGCACACACCTTTCCCCATGACACGGTTCACTGCAGGATCAAACCTGTGGAGAAGGAGAGCTTAACATTTTTGGAGGCCCATAAAGACAACAGTCAAGTAAAATTTCACCACCGGGACTGGATATGAACTCAAGTCTTTGGAGTAGATTGTCCTAGCCAATGTCTAATGTAGCTAACCAGCAAACAGCACTCATCTTCTGCTAGGAAATGGGCGGTTAAGGCTAAATTTCTTAATAGAGTTATTTACATTTTGGGCTCTAATGCTTTGTCAGTCAAGCCCAGAAATCACTGTAAATGTTACTGTTGGTTGGAATTCATTGAGAAAAATTACCATTTGTTTTCTCAGCAAATGATTTTATTTATACATATATAAAACGATTTCTTGCTAATTTAGGAACATTGGCACATGAGTGCGGGAGAAAAGGTAAGTTTTTTTGATCAGGGAACAGAAGAGAATATGTACTGAGTGACTGCTGTAGTTTCATCATAAGTTAAACAGCTGCACATCAAAATCTGAAAGTGAGACAATTTGGGTCAATTTGACTAATAAGTGCTCACTGAACCTTAATTTTAATTATATTCTACATTAAAGAACACAATCTACAGATGAGAGTTTTATCTGTAAGTTAGTCAAAGGCAGCGTGAAAAGACTTGTTAATAAAAACAAACAATAATTCCACTGCAGCACACACTTTCAAGTTCATGGATTCCTCCACAAAGAGTCAGGTAAAGGTGGTTAAGTCACTCTCATGAACAGAAAATGAATACCGTTAAAGGTGGTCATTTGAATAAACTCCCTCAGTTAAACCAGCAAGGAAGAGGACTAATTCATAGGCAGGTGAGGGAAAAATCATGTAGGTAGTTCTCCCTTTTGGCACTACAGAGGAATCCAAAAGCCAACGATTTCCCTGAACAAAACCAGAGTGGAGGACGCGGCATTTCAGAAATGAGGGCAACTGTGATCATCGTAATTCTTGTATGATCAGACAAGCAGAAACTATTTTTTTTTTAAACATAAAGTGCAACAGTGCTTAGGTTCTCTTAGTCCATGCTCCAGTTTTCCGATCTTTCAATCCTCAAACTGACATCAGGGTAGCATGTTGTGCAAGCACATTATGACACTGTAAACGTTCCCAGCAAATCAGTTTCAACAATAAGCAAATGCCTTATACTTAGGCTAATTGTACAGTGTTGACTGCAATGGTTTCACAATGCCTTCTTCGTATACCCTCATAATAGCTTCACAAACAAACTTGTATTGACTCTGCGGGAAGGAAAGGAAGGAAAAGTTCAGTTCCTTATTTTCAATAAATTCATACTCAACAGAATGCAATTTATTTCATAGAAGTCTATGACAAAAAGTTTGCATTTCATCATTCAATGGCATCATTGTTCTAATTCAATAGCCTGCACGACAGAACCGTACCAAACATTATCTCCAAAATTCCTTCACAATTTACCCTGGCTTATTCTCTTCCATACCTACCTGCTGGCCCTTGGTAATATACTGCTAAGTTATTAAAACTCTTCTCCGATGTGATACGTTGCCTTCTAAAATGTCTTCCTGGTCTTTTATTGAGGATTACAAGCAGATATGCCACTTTATTGAGGTGAAAAGTTTTGGTACTTTCTTTGGGCTGTTTGGTCTCCCATCATATTCCTCCAAGGTCTGCCAAAATGTGGTGTAAGGACACTAACACAGTTTTTAGTAAAAGTGAGAGTGTACTGAAGTTAGAACTAGTGCTAAAACCAAGTAAACCACTATGTTCAATTAAAAAAATTAAGAATAGAAGCTTTTGGTATGTACACACAGCTTGCAGATCGCTAGGTGGCAGTGTCACCCATGTTCATCTTTAGCTCACATGCATGTCAAGCTATGTCAAAAAATAGTTTGGAAAGTATTTACCACTCCACGAGTGCAGTTTTTGTGTTAGTTCTTTCCCTCAAAAGCCAGCACTGCCTTTTGGCAACTAAGGTTGGTCCCAGATAACAACCTCTGGGCCGTTCTCTCTCGCTCCCAGTTATTTGAAACAGACCTTTGGGGGCAATCAGCATGTTAACTGCTGTAAGTAAGAAAAGTTTAATCTCACTTATTCCCTCCCCACCCCACATAGCTATTTTTTCTTGAAGTGGAGGTGGTGGAAGAGTAAACTCTCTTTTTACATTTATTTTACTAAAAGAATAAGATGCAGACACTATTTTCTTCTGCTCTCTGATAAGGACGGATGGAATAGTGGTTATGTTTGTGAACCTGCAATAAGAAGCCTGGAATAATGATCTAGAGATACAATTTCGATGCAGCCAGGGAATTTAAATATAAAATTGTCACAGTGACGGTGATCATGAAATTATCGGACTGTCATAAATAGATACATAGATACAGAATATAGGAGCAGGAGGCTGCCTTTTGGCCCTTCGAGCCTGCTCCGCCATTCATCACGATCATGGCTGATCATCCAATTTAGCCTAATCCTGCTTTCCCCTCATAGCCTTTGATCCCATTCTCCCCAAGTGCTATATCCAGCCGCCTCTTGAATATATTCAAAGTTTTAGCATCAACTACTTCCTGTGGTAATGAATTCCACAGGCTCACCATTCTTTGTGTGAAGAAATGTCTCCTTATCTCTGTCCGAAATGGTTTACCCTGAATCCTCAGGCTGTGACCCCTGGTTCTGGGCATACCTATCATTGGTAACATCTTCCCTGCATCTATCCTGTCTAGTCCTGTTAGAATTTTATAAGTCAATATGAGATACCTCCCTCATTCTTCTGAACTCCAGCGAGAACAATCCCAATCTAGTCAATCTCTCCTCATATGACAGTCCCGCCATCGTTGGAATCAGTCTGGTAAACCTTTGCTGCACTCCCTCGAGAGCAAAAACATCCTTCCTCAGAGAAGGACACCAAAACTGCACACAATACTCCAAGCGTGGCCTCACGAAGGCACTGTACAATTGCAGCAACACATCCCTGCTTCTATACTCGAAACATACCATTAGCCTTCTTTACCGCTTGCTGCACCTGCATGCTTACCTTCAGCGAATGGTGCACAAGGACACCCAGGTCCCGCTGCACACTCCCCTCTCCCAATTTACAACCATTCAGGTAATAATCTGCCTTCCTGTTTTTCTTCCAAAATGAATAACCTCACACTTATCCAAATTATACTGCATCTGCCATTGGTTTGCCCACTCGCCCAACCTGTCCAGATCTTGCTGCAGGATCCCTGCATCCTCGTCAAATTCACCCTCCCACCTAATTTGGTATCATCTGCAAACTTTGAGATGTTACATTTTGTTCCCTCATCTAAAACATTAATATATATTGTGAATAGCTGGGGTCCCAGCACCGATCCCTGTGGTACCCTACTGGTTACTGCCTGCCAATTTGAAAAGGACACATTAATCCCTACTCTTTGTTTCCTCTCTGCAACCAGTTTTCTATCCACCCTCAATACATTTCCCCAATCCAATGTGCTTTAAGTTTGCACAATAATCTCTTATGCGAGACTTTGTCAAACGCCTTCTGAAAGTCCAAATATACCACATCGACTGGCTCCCCCTTGTTGATGGTACTGTTACCTCTTAAGAATTCCAACAGATTTGTCAAGATAAAGATCCACCTGGTTCACTAAAGCTCTTTTGGGAAGGAAATTTGGTGTCCTTACCGGGCAGGCCAATTTGATTCCAGATCTACTGGACTGTGAGGGAGTCTTAACGGCTCTCTGATGTGACCAAGGTAGCCATTTGTTGTATTAAATAAATGGCTTAAAACCACCTTCACCAGGGTAACTGAGAATGGACAATAAATGCTGTCCTTGCCAATGGCGTTTTCACCCGCTTTAATGGGAAAAGTAAATTTACCAGCATTTAGAATCCAAATACAGCCCATTCTGGGCTCTTTCACAGCACCGGCTCTTTCCAAGGGCCGGTGCAGACTCGATGTGCCGAATGGCCTCCTTCTGCACTGTAAATTCTATGATTCTATGATTTGGATACAGTCACATCTCTTTTGAAATACAAGCAGAAACTGTTAAGAAACTCAGCAGGTCTAGCAGCCTCTGAGGAAAGAGAAGTAAAGTTAATGTTTCAAGTCCAATATGACTTCTTCAGAGCTCTTTTGCTCAGGGAACATCCCTTTTGAGGGTTGGTTTAGGAAAGCTGGGACAGGAAAAAGGAAAATTTAGTCCATGTTAAATAATGTAACAAATTATGGATTTTATGGCTAAGAATGCAACTTCCCAGGATCAATACTCACCTTGCTGAGTAAAGATTAACACAAAGCAATGGCTCTCACCCGCAAGAGTTCAATGGTAAATGTGGCACCAAGTCACAATGAGCATGAATGTCTCAAATTTACTTATATGTGTACTATTCTCTCTTAGAATGTAAGAAATATTGATAAAAGCATATATATAACAAAAGATGACTTAGGCAAAAGTAATAGCTAAATTTATAGGTCTCTAATATTATACATTGCTAACCATAAATGATAAATTAAAAGGAAACTAACAGTTATTGCTCAAAACTCCACTAAATTACTTGTGGGTAGAACAAAGCAGCAGTCTGCTTTTTCAAAAGGACTATTTTAAGAATCACAATAAGAGACTAGTGCACTTGCTGAAACCATCACTTTAGTTCCTCTATACGAAGAAAAACATGTCTTGACCACAAATTTAGTTTAACTGATCCTTAAATATGAACACAAGCTTTTAAAATGGAGGCAATTAAGTTACTTTTCTGGTAGAGAAAGTCTACAAAAGTGAACTTAAACAAATCCATGGCTCCTAAATGTCAGTTTCCACAAGGAACACTGGGGATAACAACAATTTGCATTTGTATAGTGCATTAAGGCACTTCACAGCAAAGTCACAAACAAAATTTGACAGACCAGACAATATTAGGGCAAATAATCAAAACGTTTAGTCAAGGGGTAGGTTTAAGGAATGTCTCAAAGGAGGAAAGTAGTAGCGAGTAGAGGGGTTTGGGTAGGGTTTTCCTGACATTGGCAGCTGAAAGCACGGCTGCCTAATGGTGGAGCAATTAAAATTGGAACAAACAAAGAACAAAGGAAAGTACAGCACAGGAACAGGCCCTTCGGCCCTCCAAGCCCCTGCCGACCATGCTGCCCGTCTAAATTAAAATCTTCTACACTTCCTGGGTCTGTATCCCTCTATTCCCATCCTATTCATGTATTTGTCCTGATGCCCCTTAAATGCCACTATCGTCCCTGCTTCCACCACCTCCTCCAGCAGCGAGTTCCAGGCACTCACTACCCTCTGTGTAAAAAAACTTGCCTCGTAAGCCCCATGCTGTGAGAGGTCGGAGGAGTGGCCGGGGTCAGCTGACTTGAGGGAGTGCAATGGAGGGAGCAACGCAGCCAGGTGGGGTCCTAGCTTTGGGGGGGGGGGGGGGGGGGGGGGGTGTACCGGGTTGCTGCTGGAATGGGCAATAAAGAGCTGGAGCATGTAGAGGGGGTCGGGATGGGGGTCTGCCGCCGTGGGGAACGGGAACGGGCTGAGCGGGGACGCAGGCACGTGGCAGGCTGAGGAAGGGTAATGGCTAGCCGGCGGGGGAGGGGGGCAGGTAGCCCCCTGATCCGGCAGATAACCTGGAATGTGAGGGGACTGAATGGGCCGGTCAAACGGGCCCGCGTCAAAAGGGGCTGAAGGCGGATGTGGCCATGCTTCAGGAGACGCACCTGAAGGTGGCGGATCAGGTTAGATTGCGGAAGGGATGGGTAGGCCAGGTGTTTCATTCGGGGCTGGATGCAAAAAATCGGGGGGTGGCAATCCTGGTGGGAAAGAGGGTGTCGTTTGAGGCGTCGAATGTGGTGGCGGACAGCGGCGGGAGGTATGTGATGGTAAGCGGCAAGCTGCAGGGGGAGCGGGTGGTGCTGGTCAATGTATACGCCCCGAATTGGGACGATGCGGGTTTCATGCGGCGCATGTTGGGCCGGATTCCAGACTTGGAGGCCTGATAATGGGTGGGGGGAGGGGGGGGATTTTAACACGGTGCTGGATCCGGCACTAGATCGATCCAGGAAGGGCAGGAGGCCAGCAGTGGCTAAGGTGTTGAGGGGGCTTATGGACCAGATGGGAGATGTGGATCCATGGAGGTTTGCGAGGCCGAGGGCCAAGGAATTTTCATACTTTTCCCATGTGCATAAGGCCTATTCCCGGATTGATTTTTTGGTTATGAGTAGGGCACTGATTGCGAGAGTGGAGGATGCTGAGTACTCAGCGATAGCCATTTCTGGCCATGCCCTGCACTGGGTGGACCTCGAGCTGGGGGAGGAGCGAGACCAGCGCCCGCTTTGGCGCTTAGAGGTTGGGCTGCTGGCGGACGAGGAGGTGGGCGGGCGGGTTCGAGGATGTATCGAGCGGTACCTGGAGGCCAATGACAATGGGGAGGTCCGAGTGGGGACAGTCTGGGAGGCACTGAAGGCAGTGGTTAGGGGAGAGTTGATCTCCATTCGAGCCCACAGGGAGAGGAGAGAGCAGAGAGAGAGGGAAAGACTGGTGGGGGAGATGGTGAGGGTGGACAGGAGGTATGCGGAGGCTCCGGAGGAGGGATTGCTGAGGGAGCGGCGTAGTCTCCAGGCTGAGTTCGACTTGTTGACCATCAGAAAGGCGGACGTTCGATGGAGGAAGGCACAAGGAGCGGTGTATGAATATGGGGAGAAGACGAGTAGGTGCTGGCGCACCAGCTCCGTAAGCGGGATGCGGCCAGGGAGATCGGTGGAGTTAAGGATAGGGGAGGGAATGTGGTGCGAAGGGGGGTAGACATTAATGGGGCCTTCAGGGACTTCTATGAGGAATTGTATCGGTCCGAACCCCCACTGGAGGAGGGGGAGATGGGGCGTTTTCTGGAACGGCTGAGATTCCCGAGGGTGGAGGAGGGACAGGTGGAGGGACTGGGGGCGCCGGTTGGGCTGGAGGAGCTGGTCAAAGGGATAGGGAGCATGCAGCCGGGGAAGGCGCCGGGGCCGGATGGGTTCCTGGTCAAATTCTATAAGATGTATGCAGACCTGTTGGGCCCCCTGTTGGTTAGGACCTTCAACGAGGCAAGGGAAGGAGGGGCTCTGCTTCCGACGATGTCTTGGGCGCTGATTTCCTTGATCCTTAAGCGGGACAAGGATCCCCTACAGTGTGGGTCATACAGGCCGATCTCACTCTTAAATGTAGACGCCAAATTGTTGGCGAAGATTTTAGCCACGAGGATAGAGGACTGTGTGCCGCAGGTTATCCACGAGGCAGTTGAATACTAACATACGGAGGCTCTTGAATGTTATAATGATGCCGGCAGTAGAAGAGGAGGCGGAGATAGTGGTGGCGTTGGACGCGGAGAAGGCCTTTGATAGGGTTGAGTGGGGGTACTTGTGGGAGGTGCTGAAAAGGTTCGGGTTTGGGGAGGGGTTTGTCAGGTGGGTGAGGCTGTTATATGAGGCCCCGATGGCGAGCGTGGTCACGAATAGGAGGAGGTCGGAGTATTTTTGGTTATACCGAGGGATGAGGCAGGGGTGTCCCTTGAGCCCCTGCTTTTTCCGCTGGCAATTGAACCCCTGGCCATGACGCTGAGGGAGTCGAGGAACTGGAGGGGGCTGGTGCGAGGTGGGGAGGAACACCGAATGTCGCTCTATGCAGATGACTTATTGTTGTATGTGGCGGACCCGGTGGGGGGAATGCCGGAGTTGATGAGGATTCTCAGGGAATTTGGGGATTTCTCAGGGTACAAGCTCAACTTGGGGAAGAGCAAGCTGTTCGTTGTACACCCGGGGGACCAGGAGGGGGGGGATTAGTAGGCTCTCACTAAAAAGGGCGGAGAGGAGCTTCAGGTATTTGGGGGTCCAGGTGCTGGGGGGCCTTGCATAAGCTTAACCTCACAAGGCTGGTGGAGCAAATGGAGGAGGAGTTTAAGAGATGGGACATGTTGCCGCTGTCTCTGGCAGGTAGGGTGCAATCAGTCAAGATGACGGTGCTCCCGAGATTTCTGCTCCTGTTCCAGTGCCTCCCCATCCTTATCCCGAAGGCCTTTTTCAGGCGGGTTAACAGGAGCATTACGGGGTTTGTGTGGGCGCACGGGACCCCGAGGGTGAGAAGGGTGTTCCTGGAGCAGGGCAGGGATAGGGGGGGGCTGGCGCTGCCCAACCTCTGTGGGTATTATTGGGCTGCCAACGCAGCGTAAGTGGGTGATGGATGGGGAAGGGGCAGCATGGAAGAGGATGGAGATGGCGTCCTGTGTGGGCACGAGCCTGGAGGCGCTGGTAACGGCGCCGCTGCCGCTCCCTCTAACGAGGTACACCACGAGCCCGGTGGTGGCGACTACCCTCAAAATTTGGGGCAATGGAGACGGCACAGGGGGGAGGTGGGGGCCTCGATGGGGTCCCCGATATGGGGGAACCACCGGTTTGTCCCTGGGAGAATTGACGGCGGGTTCCTGAGTTGGCACAGGGCAGGTATTAGGAGGTTGGGGGACCTCTATGTGGACGGGAGGTTTGCGAGCCTGGGTGAGCTGGAGGGGAAGTTTGGGCTCCCCCCCGGGGAACACCTTTAGGTACATGCAGGTAAGGGCGTACGCTGGACGGCAGGTGGCAGAGTTCCCACTGTTGCCGCCACGTGGGGTCCAGGACAGGGTGCTCTCGGGGGTATGGGTTGGAGAGGGGAGGATCTCGGCATCGTACCAACTGATGCAGGAGGTGGACGAGGCCTCGGTGGAGGAGCTGAAGGGTAAATGGGAGGAGGAGTTGGGTGAGGAGATCGAGGAGGGGACGTGGGCGGATGCCCTGGGAAGAGTGAACTCTTCCTCCTCTTGTGCGAGGCTCAACCTCATACAGTTTAAGGTGCTGCATAGGGCTGACATGACTGGGACAAATTGAGCCGGTTCTTTGGGTGTGAGGACAGGGGTGTTGGGTGCTCAGCCCACAAACCATGCCCATATGTTCTGGGCATGCCCACCGCTGGAGGAATTTTGGAAGGGCGTAGCGGGGACAGTGTCGAGGGTGGTAGGATCCAGGATCAAACCGGGCTGGGGGCTCGTAATATTTGGGATTTTAGAGGAGCCGGGAGTGCAGGAGGCGAAAGAGGCCGGCATTCTGGCCTTTGCGTCCCTAGTAGCCCGGCGGAGGATTCTTCTTCAGTGGGAGGATGCGAGACCCCCAAGCGTGGAGGCCTGGATCAACGATATGGCGGGGTTTATTAAATTAGAGGTGGTGAAATTTGCCCCAAGGGGATCGGTGCAGAGGTTCTTCATGAGGTGGCAACCATTCCTAGATTTTCTGGCAGAACGGTAGAAAAAGGCCAGTAGCAGCAGCAACTGGTGGGGGGGGGGGGGGGGGGGTTGTCTCTTTGTTTTGGATTGAAGTGACGGGCATAGTTGTTCATTGTTAATGATGGGCGTTAAGTTATTTCTTTTTTGTATATACGGGGGGGGGGGGGGGGGGTGTTGTCCTTTCTTTTCTTAGTATATTTTGTTATTGATATTTTGTGAAAATTTGAAAAAAGATTATTTAAAAAAAAACCTTGCCTCGTACATCTCCTCTAAACCTTGCCCCTCGCACCTTAAACCTATACCCCATAGTAATTGACCCCTCTACCCTGGGGAAAAGCCTCTGACTATCCACTCTGTCTATGCCCCTCATGATTTTGTCGCTCGTGTTTGAAACAAACCTGTTGGACTTTAACCTGGTGTTGTAAGACTTCTTACTGTGCTCACCCCAGTCCAACGCCGGCATCTCCACATCATGATTTTGTCGACCTCTATCAGGTTGCCCCTCAACCTCCGTCGTTCCAGTGAGAACAAACCAAGTTTATTCAACTGTTCCTCATAGCTAATGCCTTCCATACCAGGCAACATCCTGGTAAAGCTCTTCTACACCCTCTCTAAAGCCTCCACATCCTTCTGGTAGTGTGGCGACCAGAATTGAACATTATACTCCAAGTGTGGCCTAACTAAGGTTCCATACAGCTGCAACATGACTTGCCAATTCTTATACTCAATGCCCCGGCCAATGAAGGCAAGCATGCAGTATGCCTTCTTGACTACCTTCTCCACCTGTGTTGCCCCTTTCAGTGACCTGTGGACCTGTTCACATCTCTCCGACTTTCAATACTCGAGGGTTCTACCATTCACTGTATATTCCCTACCTGCATTAGACCTTCCAAAATGCATTACCTCACATTTGTCCGGATTAAACTCCATCTGCCATCTCTCCGCCCAAGTCTCCAAACAATCTAAATCCTGCTGTATCCTCTGACAGTCCTCATCGCTATCTGCAATTCCACCAACCTTGTGTCGTCTGCAAACTTACTAATCAGACCAGTTACATTTTCCTCTAAATCATTTATATGTACTACGAACAGCAAAGGTCCCAGCACTGATCCCTGCAGAACACCACTAGTCACAGCCCTCCAATTAGAAAAGCACCCTTCCTTTGCTACTCTCTGCCTTCTATGACCAAGCCAGTTCTGTATCCACCTTGCTAGCTCACCCCTGATCACGTGTGACTTCACCTTTTGTACCAGTCTACGATGAGGGACCTTGTCAAAGGCCTTACTGAAGTCCATATAGACAATATCCGCTGCCCTACCCGTATCAATCATCTTTGTGACCTCTTCGAAAAACTCTATCAAGTTGGTGAGAACGACCTCCTCTTCACAAAACCATGCTGCTTCTCACTAATACGTCCATTGCTTCCAAATGGGAGTAGATCCTGTCTCGAAGAATTCCCTCCAGTAATTTTCCTACCACTGACGTTAAGCCTACCGGCATGTAGTTCCCTGGATTATCCTTGCTACCCTTCTTAAACAAAGGAACAACATTGGCTATTCTCCAGTCCTCCGGGACATCACCTGAAGACAGTGAGGATCCAAAGATTTCGGTCAAGGCCTCAGCAATTTCCTCTCGAGCCTCCTTCAGTATTCTGGGGTAGATCCCACCCGGCCCCGGGGACTTATCTACTGTAATCTTTTTCAAGACGCCCAACACCTCGTCTTTTTGGATCTCAATGGCTATCTACACACCCTTCTCCAGACTCAACATCCACCAATTCCTTCTCTTTGGTGAATACTGATGCAAAGTATTCATTTAGTACCTCCCCCATTTCCTCTGGCTCCACACATAGATTCCCTTGCCTATCCTTCAGTGGGCCAACCCTTTCCTTGGCTACCCTCTTGATTTTTATGTATGTGTAAAAAGCCTTGGGATTTTCCTTAACCCTATTTGCCAATGACTTATCGTGACCTCTTCCAGCCCTCCTGGCTCCTTGCTTAAGTTCCTTCCTACTTTCCTTATATTCCACACAAGCTTCGTCTGTTCCCAGCCTTCTAACCCTGACAAATGCCTCCTTTTCCTGTTTGACGAGGCCTACAATATCTCGTTATCCAAGGTTCCCGAAATTTGTCATATTTATCCTTCTTCCGCACAGGAACATG
This sequence comes from Scyliorhinus canicula, assembly GCF_902713615.1. Lineage (NCBI taxonomy): Eukaryota > Metazoa > Chordata > Chondrichthyes > Carcharhiniformes > Scyliorhinidae > Scyliorhinus > Scyliorhinus canicula. The sequence continues at coordinate 266,461,566 of NC_052147.1, forward strand.
CCGGTCCTGAATTCCTTTCATAAGAACATAAGAACTAGGAGCAGGAGTAGGCCATCTGGCCCCTCGAGCCTTCTCCGCCATTCAATAAGATCATGGCTGATCTTTTGTGGACTCAGCTCCACTTTCTGGCCCGAACACCATAACCCTTCATCCCTTTATTCTTCAAAAAACTATCTATCTTTACCTTAAAAACATGTAATGAAGGAGCCTCAACTGCTTCACTGGGCAAGGAATTCCATAGATTCACAACCCTTTGGGTGAAGAAGTTCCTCCTAAACTCAGTCCTAAATCTACTTCCCCTTATTTTGAGACTATGTCCCCTAGTTCTGCTTTCACCGCCAGTGGAAACAACCTGCCCGCATCTATCCTATCTATTCCCTTCATAATTTTAAATGTTTCTATAAGATCCCCCCTCATTCTTCTAAATTCCAACGAGTACAGTCCCAGTCTACTCAACCTCTCCTCATAATCCAACCCCTTCAGCTCTGGGATTAACCTAGTGAATCTCCTCTGCACACCCTCCAGTGCCAATACGTCCTTTCTCAAGTAAGGAGACCAAAACTGAACACAATACTCCAGGTGTGGCCTCACTAACACCTTATACAATTGCAACATAACCTCCCTAGTCTTAAACTCCATCCCTCTAGCAATGAAGGACAAAATTCCATTTGCCTTCTTAATCACCTGTTGCACCTGTAAACCAACCTTCTGTGACTCATGCACTAGCACACCCAAGTCTCTCTGCAAAGCGGCATGCTTTAATATTTTATCGTTTAAATAATAATCCCGTATGCTGTTATTCCTACCAAAATGGATAACCTCACATTTGTCAACTGACATTTGAAAACCTCCCACATGTCAGATGTTGATTTACCCTCAAACATCCTCCCCCAATCTAGGTTCTTCAGTTCCCACCTAATATTGTTATAATTAGCATTCCCCTAATTTCACACATTCACCCTAGGACCACTCTTATCCTTGTCCACCAGTACTTTAAAACTTACTGAATTGTGGTCACTGTTCCCGAAATGCTCCCCTGCTGAAACTTCTACCACCTGCCGGGCTCATTCCCCAATACCAGGTCCAGTACAGCCCCTTCCCTAGTTGGACTGTCTACATATTGTTTTAAGCCCTCCTGGATACTCCTTACAAACTCTGCCCCGTCCAGGCCCCTAGCACTAAGTGAGTCCCAGTCAATATTGGGGAAGTTGAAGTCTCCTATCATAACAACCCTGTTGATTTTACTTGTTTCCAAAAGCTGTCTATCTATCTGCTCCTCTATCTCCCGCTGGCTGTTGGGAGGCCTGTAGTAAAGCCCCAACATTGTGACTGCACCCTTCTTATTCCTGATCTCTACCCATGTAGCCTTGCTGCCCTCTGAGGTCTCCTCCCGTAGTACAGCTGTGATATTCTCCCTAACCAGTAGCGCAACTCCGCCACCCCTTTTACATCCCCCTCTATCCCACCTGAAACATCTAAATCCTGGAACGTTTAGCTGCCAATCCTGTCCTTCCCTCAACCAGGTCTCTGTAATAACAATAACATCATAGTTCCAAGTACTAATCCAAGATCTAAGTTCATCTGCCTTACCTGTAATACTTCTTGCATTAAGTTCATCTGCCTTACCCGTAATACTTCTTGCATTAGAGGTTTATTAAAAGGTCAGAATTGGAGGAATGCAAAGCACTTGGAGGGGGGGTTCTGGGGCCAAAAACTATTGGGAACAGGGAGGGGTGAAGAGATGGGATATGAAACGAGAACTTTAAAATTTTAGAAGTAATTTTAAATAAAATGGCCTATCACATGACATTATGTTCAAAGCTGAGACAGACAGATTTTTAAATCAGTAAGGGAATAAAGGGTTATAGGGATAAGGTGGAAAAGTGAACTTGGGGATATCAGATCAGTCATGATCTCAGTTATGGTGTTTAAATGTTCAGTGTAATGTAAGCCTACTTGTGACACTAATAAAGATTATTACACTATAAAATCACATTAGACAGGTCTGTGAAGGGAGTTAATTGCTCTACATTTGTCCCCTTGCAAGATGAAATTAAGATGACAAATTACTTTCTGCAGCTTAAAAGCATTAGTCTTTGTCTCCCAATTTCCATTCACTGATTTCTGTTGGGAGGGAATTGTAAGTGGACATGGATCAAGGACAGACTAGTCTTTCATTGGCTGTGATATCTGCCTGTGGGCGAGTAGATCTGTCAAACGGTGTGTCGCCTCACTTATGCAAAATGACCACTTGGATGGCCTACAGGTATGTTTGCTTGTTTCTGCAGATTTATGCTTTAGCTTTCATTAATAATGGGACAGGATGGGGAAGTTCTGGTGAACTGATAGAATTATTAACAGTCCTTTTCTGAAAACTAATCTGTGCAAAGACATTTAACAGATGGTCCTGCAATGCATCAGTATTCCACAATACTGTTTGGTGAACAAAAGCGCGAGATTGAGATAGTTATTTAAATTAGTCTATCAGGGTGGGACAATGAAAGGCTACATATTTTTTTTTACTCACAGGGAAAGGGAGGAAAAACAAATGGGGGTTTGGTGGAAATCCCATGGGAAGACTATAAGCAGAAGTCCAATATTTGCTTGAATTTCTGGGTAGACAATTGTATTTTAACGCAAGGAAATGCATGAATGTCACATGTGATATAACTGGGGGAACCTAAGTATCAACTGTAAACATTAGACACCATTTGAATCCTGATTGTACAATATCATGTTGTACACTAAAATTCAAGTAATGACTATCTAGATACAAACTGTGTGAAGTACTCATTTTCTGCAGGGCACTAACTCAACCAAAACTGATGAAGGAAACAGCTGATCCCACTTCCTGAAAGCAATGCCCCAGTGGATACAACTGTGATGACAAGTGAAAAATAAATCAATACTCACTGGTGTTTGAATCATCATGGCTCTCTGATCTCGCATTGTTCTCACAATGTCCAATGGATACACTGGCTGATTGCACTCGATTAGACACATTGCTGTCTCCATAGTAATGAGAACTCCGGTCCGACCTATCCCAGCACTGCAAAACACAGTGGGGTACAAATGAATTGCACTGGAATCCAAAACCTGATTTACGCTCTTAAAAAGAATGTTTTCTGGCTTTCCATCTTAAATCCCTTGCATTTAGGCAGCATGGTGGCGCAGTGGATTAGCACTGCAGCCTCACGGCGCCGAGGTCCCAGGTTCGATCCCGGCTCTGGGTCACTGTCCGTGTGGAGTTTGCACATTCTCCCCGTGTCTGCGTGGGTTTCACCCCCACAACCCAAAGATGTGCAGGATAGGTGGATTGGCCACGCTAAATTGCCCCTTAATTGGAAAAAGTGAATTGGGTACTCTAAATCCCTTGCATTTCTTCTATGCTCACTCAGTCATTGGAAACAGCCAATTTTCATCAACTCTATTGAAAAAATGAAATGAAATGAAAAGAAAATCGCTTATTGTCACGAGTAGGCTTCAATGAAGTTACTGTGAAAAGCCCCTAGTCGTCACATTCCGGCGCCTATCCGGGGAGGCTGTTACGGGATCCCTTGCATCCCTTCATAATTTTAAACACATCATCGAATCACCATTAACATCCTCTGTTTTAATAGCCTTTCCCCAGCGAAAGCCAAATACTTTGGATACTGGAAATCTGAGATAGAAGCAGCTTGGCAACATCTTTGGAGAGAAAAACAGAGTTATGGGGCTGGATTCTTCGCCCCGCCGTGCGACATATCTGTTTTATCCCGCTGGCGGGATGCTCCGTTATGCCTGTTAGTCAATGGGGTTTCCCATTCTGGGGCAGCCCCACGCCGTTGGGAAACCCCCAGCCTGCTGGCAACATGGAGCATCCCGCCGGTGGAGAATCCAGCCCATGGTTTCAGGTCTGTGACCTTTCATCAGAATTGCTCTTTTGAAAGGCCAGCGGCCTGAAATATTAACTTGCCTCCATAGACCTGCTGAGCATTTCAAGCATTTTTGACCTTAATTTTTCGAAATTTTATTTCCTCATACTATTTTATTTCCTCATACCCTTAATGAATTTGCACTACAAACCCATCTACTAGTTTATTATTCCTTTGGTAGAGTCAAAAGCTGCACAAGGTACTCAATGGTTTTGTTTAGATGTGCCTTTACAATTAGACCAGAGACGCGGAGACATTTCTTCACTCAAAAGGTTATAAATTTTTGGAATTCTCTACCCCAGAGAGCTGTGGGCACTCAATTGTTGAACATCTTCAAAATAGAGGTCAATAGATTATTGAGTTACTGAGAGACATGGGAAATGTATGGAAAGGTAGAAATGAGGTAGATGATCAGGTACAATCTTGTTGAATGGCAAAGCGAGCTCAAAGGGCCAAGTGGCTTTCATCAGTTTCTTCTACTTATATTCTTAAACAGATATTCTTAAACAGCTCCACTTTCCCGCCAGAACACCATAACCCTTTATTCCTTGATTCTACAAAAAACTATCTTTATCTTGAAAACAAAATCTTATTTTTTAAAATAAATTTAGAGTGCCCAATTCTTTTTTTCTCCAATTAAAGGGCAAGTTAGCCTGGCCAATCCACCAACCCCACATATCTTTGTGTTGTGGGGGTAAGACCCACGCAGACATGGGGAGAATGTGCGAACTCCACACGGACAGTGACCTGGAGCCGGGATCGAACCCGGGTCCTCAGTGCAGTGAGGCAGCAGTGCTAACCATGGCGCCACCATCCTACTTCTTATATTCTTATAACCATTACAAATCTTACATTTCACTTGCTTTTTATAGTCTACCCATTTGACGTTCCGAACTTGAACCCACAAATCACATGTTCACCTCGTTAATCCAAAGTATAATCATTGCTTTAAAAAAAATAAATTGCATCATCCCACATTTATTGATACAGAATTTCATTTGCCACATTTTTGGTCATTGTGTCTATTCTCAAACCCCCCTGCAGCTTCTTTTAGTCCGCAATTATTTACATTGTGTTGTATAGAAATTTTAAACAATAGTCTCTGCCTATAATAAAATAATACATGAACAAATTGAACAAAATGGATCGTTAAAATTTTGATTGTGCGAACAAATTGATTGCCCATCCTTAATTGCCCTCAGGAAGGTTATAGTGTGCTGTCCTCTTGAACTACTGCAGTCCACATGATGTAGGAACACCCACAGTGTTGGAAAGGGAGTTCAAGGATTATGACCAGGTGATAGTGAAGGAACTGTGAAATAATAATTCCAAAAGTGGATGGAGTGAAACTTGGTGGGGCACTTGCAGGTAGAGGTCATAGATCATAGAATCTCTACAGTGCAGGAGGCGGCCATTCAGCCTATCGAGTCTGCACTGGCAAACCGAAAGAGGTCCCTATTTAGGCCTACTCCCCAGCCCTGTCCCCGTAACTCCACCTAACCTGCACATTTTTAGGAGTTAAGGGAAATTTAGCACTTCATACAGCTGCATCCCTTGTCTTTCTACATGATAGAGGTCATGGGTTTGAAAGGTGCTGCTGAAGTGCTTGGTGAAGATGAAATACACTGCTAACACTGTGCATAGGTTGTGAAGGGAGTGAATGTTTAAGGCGGTAGATGCGGTGCCAATCAGACTGCTTTGTTCCGTCTGGTGTCAAGACTCTGGAGTGTTGTTGGAGCTGCACTCATCTAGGGAAATCAGATATACCTTCACACTTCTGACTTGTACACTGGGGAGTCAGGAGGTTAATTACTCTTCGCAGAATTCCCAGCCTCTGACCTGGTCTAGTATTTATGTGACTGGTCTAGTTCAGTTTCTGGTAAATGGTAACCCCCCCAAGGTGTTGACAGTGGAGGATATGGCTCTCTCAACATAGACTTGTAAGCAAAGATGGGATTCCCCTCATTAGTATAACTCAAGTTTCATATTAGATGAGGGACCTTCTCTGTTGCAAATTCTCAACAAAAAAAAAAATTAATTAGAAAAGGTTTGAGCTCATGTTGAGAATGAACTCTGACCTGTTGGGCCAGATGGCCTGTTTCTGTACTGCAAATATTATGCAACAGGGGAGATGGTGGCGGCATAATGGTGTTGTCACTGGACTAGTAAACCAGAGACCCAGAGTAATGCTCTGGGGACCCAGGTTCAGATCCCGCCACTGCAGGATGTTCTTTACGGAAGGAAATCGGTCATCCTTACCTGGTCTGGTCTACATGCGACTCCAGACCCTCAGCAATGTGATTGACTCTTAACTGCCCCCTCAGGGGCAATTAGGGATGGGCAATAAATGCTGGCAACACCCATGTCCCATGAACAAATAAAACAAAAAATTAATGGTTATTATTAGTGTAGAAAATTTGGATAACCATTTTTCCTCTCACCAGCATGATGCATAACAGTGGACAACAAACATTTTCCATAGGGCAAAACTCTACAGCATTTAAATAAATGTGTGTTATGAATGATAAATCACTGTCATAAATTGGAACATAAAAAAGTGCTAAAATCTAATATGCTTCAGGGTCTTATTTACCAAGCAATTTTATGCAGCCTACATTTAAAAATTCTAAACAGTAGAAAAATTAATGAGATAAAAAAAAGTGCAAGTTTCCCCTCTGGCACGGATCCAGTTTCTCAGGTTCTGACTACTTGTGGTTAAGTTTTGAAAGTTTGTAAATTGCTAAACTATGGTTACCTGCAGTGTACAACAACTGGTTCATCTTTGCCAACTCGCGTTTCTCGAACAAGCAATACAAACTTCAGGAAATCACTCGAATCATCAGGAACACCATGGTCAGGCCATGCAACATATTGGATCTGGGTGAGTGGACGGCTCTCATTTTTCTGCGAAGTTGCAAAAGATTACATTAACAGCCAAATCAGATATATGCCTCTAGTTTAAGATCACTTTAAAATAAACCTCGTGTTGCACCAGGCTAAGTACTGGATTGGATTTGTTTACTGTCACGTACCCAGGTACAATGAAAAGTATTGTTCTGCGTACAGTTCAGACAGATCATTCCATACATGAAAAGAAAATACATAGGGCAAACATAGAATGTAAATATATAGACACAGGCATCAGGTGAAGCATATAGGAGTGTAGTACTACTCAGTAGAGAAGGTGTGTGAAGAGATCAGTTCAGTCCATAAGAGGGTTGTTTAGGAGTCTGGTAACAGCGGGGAAGAAGCTGTTTTTTAACCCTAATTTTAATCTGTTAGTATGTGTATTCAGACTTTTGTATCTCCTGCCCGATGGAAAAAGCTGGAAGAGATTACAAGCCGGGTGGGAGGGGCCTTTGATTATGCTGCCCATTTTCCCAAGGCAGTGGGAGGTGTAGACAGTGTCGATAGATGGGAGGCGGGTTTGTGTGATGGACTGGGTGGTGTTCACGACTCTCTGCAGTTTCTTACTGTCTTGGGCCGAGCAGTTGCCGTACCAGGCTGCGATGCAGCCAGATGGGATGCTTTCTATGGTGCACCTGTAAAAGTTGGTAAGAGTCAATGTGGGACATGCCAAATTTCCTTAGTTTCTTGAGAAAGTATAGGCGCTATTGTGCTTTCTTGGTAGTAGTGTTGCTACGGGTAGTACTGTGTACTGCAAATGGCTGGTAGTTCATTCAATCTGCATCAATTTACCTCAATTTTAAAGATTATGTTCAGGGATTGAGTTCCTAATTTAAAAAAAAATTGTTCAAGGCATGCGGATTTCGCTGGCTCGGCCAGTTTTTATTGCCTTCCCCTAATTGCTCCTGAAAAGGTGCAGCTGAACTGCCTTCTTGAACTGCTGCAGTCATATGCGCAGGTACAGCCAGAGTGCTGCTGGGAGGTACGGAGTTTCAGGATTTGACCCAATGACAGCGAAGGAATATTGATATATTTCCTTGCTGAGCAGCGGAGAGGGAAAGTTTCAGATGGTGGTGTTCCCATGTATCTGCTGCCATTGTCCTCTAAATGTTAGGAGGTCAGGGGTTTGGAAGGTGATGTCTAAGGAGCATTGGTGGGCTCCTGCGATGCATCTTGTAGATGGCACACATTGTTGCAGCGGTGGTGGAGGGAGTGAATGTTTGTGGATGGGTTTCCAAGCAAGCAGCTGCTTTGTCCTGGATGGTATTAAGCATCTCGAGTGTTGTTGGAGCTGCACTCATCCAGGCAAAGAGAGAGTATTCCATCGCAGTCCTGATTTGTGCCTTGTAGATTGTGGGCAGGATTTGGGGAGTCAGACGTTAAGCTCCTCGCCACAGGATTCCTACTTTTGGGTGGATAGATGCGTTATTCTCGAGTCAATTAGAATCTTGCTGAAAGTGTATTTCGTAGTTCATAAGCTTCTTCACCACTCTGGTCTAGGAGACTTTGAATCCTAGTCTTGGAGTTTTGCACTTTAGGATTGTTGAGCAGAGCTTCCTCAGTTTACCTTGGAGAAATTGACGAAGAGTCAACCAAGCATTTTGCGCTCCTGCTGTTATCATTTCCCTGAAGAATCACAGTTGCACTGGGGTTACACGGGGCGGTATGGTGGCACAGTGGTTAGCACTGCTGCCTCACAGCTCCAAGGATCTGGGTTCAATTCCGGCCTCGGGTGAGTGTCTGCGTGGAGTTTGCACTTTCTCTCCATGTCTGCATGGGCTTCCTCCGGTTGCTCCAGTTTCCCCCCACCGTCCAAAATATGCAGGTTAGGAAGATGACCCATGCTAAATTTACCCTTAAGTGCCCAAAAGGATAGGTAGGGTTATTATGTTACGGGGATAGGGTGGAAGTGTGGACTTTAATAAGGTGCCCTTTCCAAGGGCCAGAGCAGACTCGATGAGCCGAATGGCCTCCTTCTGCAGTGTAAATTCTATGATAGATTTCTAGATTTAAAGGCATCAAGTGATATGGGGAGAGTGCTGGAAAATGCCGACTGAGATAGAAGATCAGCCATAATATAGTTGAATACTGGAGCAGGCTTGAGGGGCTGAAGGGCCTACTCCTGCTCCTATTTTCTCTGTCCTGGATATTTTGTCAAAATTTGCTACTATCAATTTACAAGACCTGCTAGGTAATTCATGCAAAGAGATGTCTTCATATTTGTACTAATTTTCTCCCCCAAACCCACCTGCACATTCAGTCAAGGGGGCGAGGCTGACTCCTTGTCGGTGAACATCTCAATAGGTACTGGTGACCCACCCCACTTCAGGCAAGAGGCATCAGTTCAATCACTCCTCAATGAATCTCTACATATCTATACTTCTGTCACTGGGTATCAGATAGCAATCATATTTTGTTGGAAATATCTTTATTGACATTTTCGATTTTATATACAGTTGCATTTAGTGTACATTATTGTACAGTACATCAGATTATTTTTAACCTATTTACATTTTATCACCGAGTGTCTCGACGTGCTATCCTTTCCACCCACCCCCAGCCCTCCCTTGGTGTCCTCCCTGTTCGCTGGGGGGTGGGTGCACCCCCTTGTTCCCATTCTTCCCCTCCCGCTCCGCCACCAACCCCCTGGGTTGCGTATTCCGATCAGTCTTCCTCTAATCTTTTGTTTAAATGTTTTCTTCCTCTTTATTGTTGGCCTCAAAGAGGTCCTGGGACAGGCTGACAAATTGCTCCCATGCTTTAAGGAAGCCTTCCTCCGACCTCTCGGATGGTGAATTTGATCTTCTCCAAGTGGAGAAATTCTGCCAGGTCTGTTAGCCAGTCTGCAACTGGTGGGTGGTGCTGATGATCGCCAGCCGAGTAGGACTCTCTGGTGTGCGATTAGGGAAGCAAAAGCTAGAGCTTCGACCCTCTTTCCCATATATGGCTCTAGTTGTTCTGAAACCCCAAAGATTGCCACTTTTGGTCACGGCTCCACCCTCACCCCCACAACCTTGGACATTGCCTCTGAAAAGGCTGTCCAGAGCTCCAACAAGCATGGGGCAGGCTCACAACCATGTGGGTGTGGTTGGCCGGGCCTCTCTGGCAACGTTCACATTTGTCCTCTACTTTCGGGAAGAACCTGCTCATTCGGGTTCTGGTTAGGTGTGCTCTGTGCACCACTTTGAGCTGCACGAGGCTGAGCCTTGCGATGGAGGTGGAGGAGTTGGTTTGCTCAGTGCTTCGCTCCAGAGTCCCCAGCCCAGTTCTGTCCCCCAGTTTGTCCCCCCATTTATCAAATAGCAATCATGATTAGGAACCAGTTAGTTTGCCTTTTCTGAAGTGACGCTGGTCAACTGTAGTGCCCTGAATAAGAAAATCAGTTGGTTGCAGTTCCCTGTCAAGATCAGCTGACAGCATAAGCCACGGATTGAACCCAGGATCTTCCTGATCCATATAATTTAGCTAATCAATGGATGAACTAATTTAAAATCACTAATCAATGGATGAACTAATTTAAATTCCTGGTTTGGGGGCTGGTTTAGCACAGTGGGCTAAGACAGCTGGCTGGCAGAACATGACCAGCAGCGCGGGTTCAATTCCCGTTCCAGCCTTCCCGAACAGGCGCCGGAATGTGGCGACTAGGAGCATTTCACAGTAGCTTCATTGAAACCTACTTGTGACAATAAGCGATTATTATTATAGATTTAAATAAAATTTATTATTATGGAAGACAATAAACATGGCTCATTAAGAACTTCCTGTATGAGTTGTGCTGAGATTCCAACTGACACCATTGAAGCAAAATTCTGTTACTGGATTCTGCAGCTCACAACAAGATTGATTTCTTATGATATGTTTTACAATTTCTGCCTATTCTACGACAAGCAACATGTCATTATGCACGGCTTGAGAAAACAAAAGTATTTGTTATTAAGGTATTTAATCCATATTAGAGACACAGAGGCAGGTAAAAATGTTCATACAAGTTTAACCATGCTCCGGCTTGTAGCATCTAAATTCCCAATCCCACTATTAGCAAATATTCTGCCATCAGCAATCGGAGCAGAGCAACATACAGTACAAATAAAACAGGCCTGCATGGCCAGGTGGTGCGCAGGTGCTGGAGACTGAAGAGCTACAGGTGTGCTTGCAGATCATGTACCTTGTGTTGCCTTATTTGTTTTCTTTTCATGTACTAAATTATCTGTTTGCGGCACGGTAGCGCAGTGGTTAGCACTGTTGCTTCACAGCGCCAGGGTCCCAGGTTAGATTCCTGACTTGGGTCACTGTCTGTGTGGAGTCTGCACGTTCTCCCGAATGTAAGCCTACTTGTGACAATAAAGATTAATTACTTTGCACTGTACCTTGGTACATGTGTCAATAAACAAATCCAATCCAATCCAAGTCATCTTTCTCAGTGCACTTAACTTACCTCTAAATTCGTTAAAGTCAATTCTCTGAAGACATATGCAGGATTTCCCTCTTCTGAGTGGCAACCAATTTCAAAATTCCCGTACGATGCATTTTCAGAAGGTTCAGGCCAATACTGATGACACTTGACCTAAGTAAAGAAAGCTAAACCATGTAAATGTAATTTAATTTGTTAAAGAAACCTGCTTTCCAAACTCAACTCACTGTACAAAACTGCCCAAGTCAGGAATCCCATGTACAATAAACACAAACTGCTAACCATTCAACTTTTAAATATTTTCAGTACTTGCTACAGAGGTGCACCAAAGTAGGGAAGGATTTACAAAGTATTGAACTAACTGCATGACCAAGAACAGTGTGGACTTATTCAAATGCAATCACAAAATTCTTGCTTATTGTATGCATTTACCCAGAAATATTTTAAAATGAGAAAACTCATTAGAAATCTAAAAATAGATAGTAAGAGTTTCTACAAATATTTAAAAAGTGAGTAATTAGGGAGTGTTGGACCTCAGGCGAGAGTCTGGGGAATTAATGGTAAATATGGAAGTGGCTGAAATATTGAACAGATATTTCATAGAAGACACAAATAACATCCCCAAAATACTTGTAAATCAAGAGGCGAAATGAAGGGAGGAACTAGAGAATTATAAACGCCAAGAAAATGGCGATGAGAAAACCATTAGAACTAAAAGTCGACAAGTCCCCAAGACTAGATGGCCTGCATCCTCGGTCTTGAAGTGACTGCTGAGATATTCAATGCATGTTATACGAGGCCCCGATGGCGAGCGTAGCCACGAATAGGAGGAGATCGGAATACTTTCGGTTGCAACGGGGGACGAGACAGGGGTGTCCCCTGTCCCCCTTGCTCTTTGCGTTGGCAATTGAGCCCCTGGCCATGGCGTTGAGGGAGTCGGGGAATTGGAGGGGTCTGATGCGGGGTGGGGAGGAGCACCGAGTGTCACTTTACGCAGATTACTTGTTGCTATATGTGGCGGACCCAGTGGGGGGAATGCCGGAGGTGATGAAGATTCTCAGGGAATTTGGGGCCTTTTCAGGGTACAAGCTCAACCTGGGTAAGAGTGAGTTGTTCGTCGTGCATCCGGGGGATCAGGAGGAGGGGATTGGTAGGCTCCCACTGAAAAGGGCAGGGAGGAGCTTTAGGTACCTGGGAGTCCAGGTGGCTAGGAGCTGGGGGGCCCTACACAAACTTAACCTCAAGGCTGGTGGAGAAAATGGAGGAGGAGTTTAAAAGATGGGACATGTTACCGCTGTCGCTGGCGGGCAGGGTGCAGTCAGTCAAGATGACGGTGCTCCTGAGGTTTTTATTCCTGTTCCAGTGCCTCCCCATCCTTATCCCGAAGGCCTTTTTTTTTTTTTTAGGAGGGTCAACAGGAGTATTACGGGATTTGTATGGGCGCATGGGACTCCGAGGGTGAGAAGGGTGTTCCTGGAGCGGGGCACGGATAGGGGGGGGCTGGTGCTGCCCAACCTCTGTGGGTACTATTGGGCTGCCAACGCAGCGATGGTGCGTAAGTGGGTAATGGACAGGGAAGGGGCAGCATGGAAGAAGATGGAAATGGCGTCCTGTGTGGACACAAGACTGGAGGCATTGGTAACGGCGCCGTTGCTGCTCCCTCCAACGAGGTATACCACGAGCCCGTTGGTGGCGGCTACCCTCAAAATTTGGGGGCAATGGAGACTGCATAAGGGGGAAGGTGGGGGGCTCGACGGAGTCCCCGATACGGGGGAACCACCGGTTTGTTCCAGGGAGCATTGATGCCGGGTTTCTTAGCTGGCACAGGGTAGCTTTAGGAGGTTGGGGGACCTATTTGTAGATGGGAGGTTTGCGAGCTTGGGTGAGTTAGAGGGGAAGTTTGGGCTCCCCCCTGGGGAACATGTTTAGGTACATGCAGGTTAGGGCGTTTGCCAGGCGGCAAGTGGAGTGGTTCCCTCTGTTGCTCCCATGTGGGGTACGGGACAGGGTGTTCTCGGGGGTGTGGGTTGGAGGAGGGAGGATTTCGGACGTTACCATGTAATGCAGGAGGTAGATGAGGCCTCGGTGGAGGAGCTGAAGGGTAAATGGGAAGAGGAGCTGGGTGAGGAGATTGAGGAGGGGACATGGGTGGATGCCCAGGAAAGGGTGAATTCCTCCTCTTCTTGTGCGAGGCTTAGCCTCATACAGTTCAAGGTGCTACATAGGGCTCATATGACCGGGACGAGGATGAGCAGGTTCTTCGGGGGCGTAGACAGGTGTGCTAGGTGCTCGGGGAGCCCAGCGAACCATGTCCATATGTTCTGGGCATGCCCAGCGCTGGGGGTATTTTGGAAGGGGGTAGCAAACACGGTGTCGAGGGTGGTAAGATCCAGGGTCGAGCCAGGCTGTGGGCTCGCGACATTTGGGGTAGCAGTGGAGCCGGGAGTGCAGGAGGCGAAAGAGGCCGGTGTTCTGGCCTTTGCGTCCCTAGTAGCCCGGCGGAGGATTTTGCTTCAGTGGAAGGATGCGAGGCCCCCAAGCGTGGAGGCTTGGATCAATGATATGGCGGGGTTCATCAAATTGGAGAAGGTGAAATTTGCCCTGAGGGGATCAGTACAGGGTTTTTTTAAGGCGGTGGCAGCCTTTCCTTGACTTCCTGGCAGAACGGTAGGAAAATTGGGGGGGGGGGGAGAAGGGGGGGGGGGGGGGGGGAGAAGGGGGGGGGGGGGGGGGAGAAGGGAGGGGGTTGTTTCGGTGGAGGGGAGAAATGTGTACATGTGTTTGTTGAATATGCCGGGTGCTAATCTATTTCCTCTTTTTATAGTTACTGGGGGGGGGGTTTGGTTTTGGTTTTTTTTTTCTTTTTTGTTGTTAATACTGTTTTCTTGTTGATATTTTCTGTTTTTGATATTTTGTGAAAATCTCAATAAAAATTATTTTAAAAAAAAGATATTCAATGTATAAAGGTACCATCAGGTTAGAAAAAAAAGCAGATGCAACTCCTCTATTCAAGAGAAGAGAGAGGCAGAAAGCAGCATACTGCAAGTCTAACATCTGTCATAGGGAAAATGCTAGAATCTATTAAGGTTGTACATGTCATAATATACATCCATGTATATAATGGAGTGCAGACAGGCAGTGATTGACACACAGGATGACCAGTAAGCACACAGAACACAGCAGCCAATCACCAGACAGGACACGACCACTATAAAGCCAGAGGGCACTAGTTTTCCCGCTGTCTCGGGTTCCAGCCTCTGAGACAGTCAGAGCTCGTGAGCATTAGCCAGTGCAAACACCATGTGGTAGTCAGTTAATCTGGTCAGGCTAGCATCAGGTCTCCAGTCAAGTCAGCATAGTGTCAACCCACATTTAAACATGTAAAATAGTTGGATGTTAAATAAAATCGTGTTGCATCTCATTAAGTGTTGGCAGTCTGTCTCTCGCTACACTGCATCAAACGCAGTCCACATAGACCAGGGGTGGGCAAACTACGGCCCGCGGGCCGCATGCGGCCCGCCAAAGGTATTTCTGCGGCCCTCCAAGTCATTTAAAAAAAAAAAAAAAATTTTAAAAAAAATTTTTTTTTTTTTTTTTTTTTTTAAAAGGTTAATGGGTGGGGGGGCTGTTGGGTTACTTACTGGTATAGGGTGGATACGTTGACTTGAGTAGGGTGATCATTGCTTGGCACAAGGTGGAGGGCCGAAGGGCCTGTTCTGTGCTGTACTGTTCTATGTTCTATATGAGGCGCCCAGAATCATAACCGGGTGAAGTAATTATTTTACTTAATATACTTTGCGGCCCTTTGTGAATTGTGAATTTCTGAATGCGGCCCTTGCACGGAAAAGTTTGCCCACCCCTGACATAGACCCAGCCTACCCAACACATCAGTACAAGGGCATTTAGAAAATATTGATACAACCAGACAGAGGTTTTGTGAAAAGCAAATTGAGTTTGACTTATTTGAGGAAGTAACAAATGTGGATAATTGGGAACCTGTAATAATCTATAATCTTTATTATTGTCACAAGTAGGCTTATATTAACATGATATGGAGATACTGGCGTTGGACTGGGTTGGCACAGTAAGAAATCTTACAACACCAGGTTAAAGTCCAACACGTTTATTTGAAATCACTAGCTTTCGGAGCATAGATCCTTCTTATGAGTGTAGATGTGGTGTACACGGATTTCCAAAAAAGCCATTTGATTAGGCATCACATCAAAGGTTACAGAATAAGAGCTAATGGTGTCGGAGGCAACATATTGCCATGGATAGAGGGCTGTATAACTGACAGCATGTAGAGGGGGTAGGGATAAATGGGTACTTTTCAAGTTGGCAAGCTATAACTAGTGGAGTGCCACAGGCATCTGTCCTGGGGCCTCAATCTATATCAATGACTCAGATGAAGGGACAGAATGGATGGTTGCTAAAATTACCGATAACACAGAGGATAGGAGAGTAGGCTAAGAAGAGGACAAAGGAGTCTGCAAAGGGGTAGAGATGGTTCAGTGAGTGGAGATGGAGTACAATGTGGAAACATGGGAACTTGCCCTCTTTGGTATGAACAATAGAAAAGCAATATAATAATAATCTTTATTATTGTCACAAGTAGGCTTACATTAACACTGCAATGAAGTTACTGTGAAAATCCCCTAGTCGCCACATTCTGGCGCCTGTTCGGGTACACAGAGGAAGAATTCAGAATGTCCAATTCACCTAACAGCACGTCTTTCGGGCCTTGTGGGAGGAAACTGGAGTACCCGGAGGAAACCCACGCAAACACGGGGAGAATGTGCAGACTCCGTACAGACAGTAATCCAAGCGGGAATCAAACCGGGTTCCTGGTGCTGTGAAGCAACAGTGCTAACCACTGTATTTAAATGGAGAAAGATTGTTGAACTCTGTGGTTGAGGGGGATCTGGGTATCCTGGTACCTAAACCTAAAAGTCGGTATGCAGTAAAGCAAGTGATTTGGAAGGAAACTGGAATGTTTGTATGTAAAAGAGGGAATAACTAGGATAAGCAGATATCAAATTATTAAGGTAGGGGTATAAAACTAAGCACTGAAGTTAGTGATATATCATTTTCCCCCTTCAGTCATCTATTGTGTAACTGGAACAAAATGTGGACATTGAGATAATTTTAAGAATTGAATAGAGTACACTTTCTTTTTTGATTTCGTACTGCATGTTGAATTAATTTGTTGCCAAAATATGCTCCTGCAAATAATGTAAAAATTGTAAATTTGATAGAATGACAGAAATATTTGAGTAAATGACCCAAAGCTTGTACAAAGAGGTAAGTTTTAAGTAGAGCCTTAAAGGAGGAGAGAAAGGTGAGGAGGGTGAGGGAAAGAAATACAGAGCACGGGCCCTAAGTGCCAATGGTGGCACATTTAAAATCAGGGATGTGCAAGTCAGAACTGAAGCCAAGTGGTTTGAGGGTTTATAAGATTAAAAGAAACAGAATCAGGAGTAAGCCATTTGGCCTCTCACGACCATCCTTCCTTTCAAAAAAGATAATTTCTGATCTGAATTTGGCCTTAGCTACACTTTTTCTGCTGTACCCCATAACGTTTTGCACATGATCCAATGGACACGAAGCAGCAGAAAGTCAGCTCGCAGTGGCATAACCAACAGCAGGGAGACCCTTCTCCCGGGGACAACCCAGCTCGCAACGTCGTTTATATCACGGGATGTGAATTCCGTCCATTGTGGGCGGGATCACTTTTTTTCAAATCTGCATATTAGAGCAACCAGACGGAAAGGCACTGGTGGGTGGCGCCCCAACTGAATGCCCTTTGGGCAGGGTGGTGCCACGTGTAATTCTCTTCCAATGCCTCCTGGCATTGCCACCAGTGTGCCAGCCTGGCACAGCTAAGGTGCCCAGATGGCATTACTAGCTGGCATGGGCACTGCCAAGGTACCAAGCTGGCATTTGTTTTGCACACAATCGGACTGGGAGTGCCCTTTGCGGGTGTTTTTTTGGGGGGGGGGGGGGGGGGGGGGGGGGGGGGGGGGGTAGGGACCCTCCCATGGCATGTTCAGGCTGGGTTGGGGGCGGGGGGAGAGAAGAGGGTCAGGGATTATTTCTGGAGCCTCAGAGACCAGGACAGCACTTAAAAATGGCATCGAGCTCCCCACTGTATAAAACGGGGCTATTGCGGCCTTCCAAAGGCCCATGCAGACTCGATGAGCAAAATGGCCTCCTTCTGCCCAGTAAATGTTATGATTTTAAGTGAGTGGGCAAAAATTTGACAGTTGCAATAAAGTGTGGGAAAATGGGAGGTTGCCCACTTTTGTGGCAATGCCACCTGGGCACCTTGGTGGCACCATCCTGCCCAAAGGGTATGCAGCTGGGGCCTCCAATCCCCTTGGAGACACCCACCAGTGCTGTTCCGTTTGGTCGCTCCAATATGCTAAAGTTGCTTTTCATGGATAGAAGCAGACAGCACCATAAATTATGCTCTTTAAATGTACTTTGAGGAACATTATCATATTCCAATGTTAGTGAAGGTAAAAGTTAAACTGATGAAAGTGATTAAAGAGACAGTAACCATCTGCAAAGTTCAATATTACTCCTACGTGAACTGTAGTTGAAATGGTTTCTTCTCTTCCCCCTTCCCAAGTACGATCACATGAACCTCAGAACTAGTACTATTATAGATCATGTTCAATTTTGGTTTGCTGGGAGCAGTAGAACACCATTAAATTTGAGCCCTTGAGATGTGATATCAATTGGATGTCACTTCAGTGACAGTAGCTACAATTAAACTACTGGTTCACTGACGAATTTAAATACAACATTCATAAATTTGCACTGGCAAATTATATTACAAACACATAAAAATGAGGTCAAATAGGATGAAATAAAATACAAGACTTCCTACCAAAACTATGGACAAAGACAAGGCAATGTACAATCAATATTTAATATCTACTGTCCTGATATGATCCATCAAATTGAATTAGAACACATTTTTCCTTCAACACATTTTAAAAAGAGCAACACTGAAAATAATCACAAATTTATCAGAGGTGGATTACAGAATTTTACAGCACAGAACTAAGCCCTTTATTCGGTGTCATTTATATTCCACCATGAACTGCCTCCCACCCTGCTTCATCTCAACATATTCTTCTAATGGACATCAAGGACAAAATTAACCTTTTGAAATCATATCAAAAAATTAACTTTTTTCTACATTATTTCTTGAGATATGAGCATCACTGCAAAGTCAGCATTTGTTGCCCAACCCCAATTTCCCTTTATATAGTGCCTTGTTCGGCTAATTCAGAAGGCAGTCAAGAGTCAATCACATTGTCTTGGATCTGGAGTCACATGTAGGCCAGCCTGGATAAAGATGGCAGTTTTCCTTCCCTAAAAGGCATCAGTGAATCAGAAGAGTCTCAACAATAATCGATAATTGAGCTTCATATTTTAGATTTATTAATTGATTTTAAATCCCAACAGCTGTCATGAATCCTTATCCCCAGGGCATTAGCCTGGGCTTTTGGATTACTAGTCCACTGTCATTACCACTATGCAACTGTCTCCCCATATATGAGACAGAAGGTTATGTCTTTCATTTAGTGCAAGAATGATCCTTATGTATTTTACTTACTCTGCCTCTCTCCACTTGGGTGGTCAGCATGACAACTAGAGAGGACCCTTGCTCCCAAGTCATTTGCCAAAAATCTGAACAAGTGTTGGGTAAAGGCCCCTGACAAGCAATGTACCGATTTATTATACTGGAAGAAGGGATTTCCATCTGCAAAATTAAAAGGGAAAAGATTATAATTGACTATAATTTTTCAACCACTCCTTCCTTAAGATAGCTTCATTTTGTAATTTTATAACCCTAAATTGAAAATTGTTAATTGTCAAGATACAAAAGCGTAAAAACCATAACTTCCCTGCGCCTGCGTAACCTCTAAGTCACACAAGTTTTGACTGCTTCCCAAATGGTTATAAAAACAGGGGGCAGCACGGTTGCGCAGTGGTTAGCACTGCTGCATCACAGCGCCGAGGTCCCAGGTTCAATCCCGGCCCTGTGTCACTGTTCGTGTAGAGTTTGCACATTCTCCCCATGTTGGCGTGGGTTTTGCCCCCACAACCCAAAGATGTGCCGGATAGGCGGACTGACCACGCTAAATTGTCCCTTAATTGGAAATATTCATTAAAGAAAAAACAGAAAATACTGGACAATCACAGCAGGCTCCCTTCTCTCTCCACAGATGCTCTCAGACCTGCTCAGATTATCCAGTTTTTGTTTCAGATTCCAGCAGCCACAGTAATTTGCTTTTATCCCAAATAGTTATTTCTGTTCTCGCTACTTAATCTATTCTCTGCTTTAGTATATGCAAAGGACTTGATGTCACACAGTCAATGAATAGTCACTAGGGACAAATTTGTAAGGTTTAATTTCAGAAAGCCAGAGAAACCGTGTTTCCATATTGTAAATTCACCAAACTACTACCTATTTATCAAGGGGATTGAGAAATTACAAGGTAAATGTCAAGGTGGATGCAAGATGAGCACCTATAATTTTATCTATAAAACAAGATAATCCCTGTTCATTGATACACAACTTAGGTGGTTATTAGGACTGTACCTCCTCTGTCTAACTGTCCTCCAGATAAGGTTTCATATTATTGTGAAGTGGTTCTTCAATATCAGAAAAAATGGCTATTGAAAAGATAGCCACTCAGCTGAAAACCTTTAGAATGCACCATTGAGGAAAAGTTCAAAACTTTTCGAGCAACAGATAAATTTATGAAGCTACAATGCCAAGAATGCAAATGGTGAGAACAATAATTTAGAACTGTCATTCATATATACATGTGAAATAGGTGAAATAGAAGTAGGCCAATTGGCCCTCCGAGCCAACTCTGATATTCACGAAGATCATGGCCGATTGTGTTTTTCAAATTCCACATTCTCAATCATCGCCAAAAACCTTTGATTTTCTTGCCTAACAAGAATCTATCTACATCTGCCTTAAAAATATTCAACACACTGCCTGCACTGCCTTCTGAGGCGGAGAGTTCCAAAATCACAATAATGATTTTCAAAATTATATATGCAAAGCTTAGGCTTACTCCATAGCCTATTGGAATGATTTACTCTGTTAAATATAGTAATATTTTGCTTCTTTAAAAATCCAATCATTACAAAATTATTTACTTAATTTAGAATTGAACTCAGATGGACATTAGAGAAGAATAAGCCCAAGATCTGTTTACAATATTTAGACATTGTGCATAAACGTATTACAAGCATAGCTGATTAAACAAAAGCTATCTGCATTTCCCCATTCTGTCTGAATGAGCTCTCAATACACTACAAGCTTCAAAAATCTTAAGGGTCACATGGATGTGATTGTAGTGTGTCAACCGAGAAAGATAGGAAAGTGAGGCCCTTTCAGCAATCAATTGAACAAAGAACAAAGAAAAATTACGGCACAGGAACTGGCCCTTTGGCCCTCCAAGTCTGCGCCGATCCAGATCCTCTATCTAAAACTGTCACCTATTTTCTAAGGATCTGTATCCCTCTGCTCCCTGCCCATTCATGTACCTGTCTAGATACAACTTAAATGACGCTATCGTGCCCGCCTCTACCACCTCCATCGGCAATACGTTCCAGGCACCCACCACACTCTGCGTAAAGAACTTTCCACGCATATCTCCCTTAAACCTTTCCCTTCTCACCTTGAACTCGTAACCCCTAGTAATTGAGTCCCCCACTCTGGGAAAAAGCTTCTTGCTATCCACCCTGTCTATACCTCTCACGATTTTGTATACTTCAATGAGGTCCCCCCTCAACCTCCGTCTTTCTAATGTAAATAATCCAAATTACTCAACTTCTGTTCATAGCTAGCGCCCTCCATACCAAGCAACATCCTGGTGAATCTCCTCTGCACCTTCACCAAAGCATCCACATCCTTTTGGTAACGTGGCGACCAGAACTGTACGCAGTATTCCAGATGTGGCCGAACCAAAGTCTTATACAACTGTAACATGACTTGCCAGCGCTTGTCCTCAATACCCCTTCCGATGAAGGAAAGCATGCCGTATGCCTTCTTGACCACTCTATAGACCTGCGCAGCCACCTTCAGGGTACAATGGACCTGAACACTCAGATCTCTCTGTACATCAATTTTCCCCAGGGCTTTTTCATTTATCGTATAGTTTGCTCTTGAATTGGATCTTCCAAAATGCATCGCCTCGCATTTGCCCAGATTGAACTCCATCTGCCATTTCTCCGCCCAGCTCTCCAATCTATCTATATTCTGCTGTATTCTCTGACAGTCCCCTTCACTATCTGCTACTCCACCAATCTTAGTGCCATCTGCAAACTTGCTAATCAGATCACCTGTATCTTCGTCCAAATCATTTATGTATATCACAAACAACAGTGGTCCCAGCACGGATCCCTGTGGGACACCACTGGTCACAGTTCTCTATTTTGAGAAACTCCCTTTGAGATTGCTTAGAAGATTCTATGGTTTTATGCACCACCCTTCCTGGAAATCTATCCGTGTGTTGAATTTAGTGTTAAAATTTATTTCCTAATAACAGTCCTAAATTTACTGTCAACTAGTTTGAATCAAATTTGTCTCCAGTCTATATGTACCACACTTGTGTCCAGTGACTCCAGACAATAATCAATGTAACCCAAATCTCCTTCTATATCGATGGGAATTACTTTGTTTTGGACCTTTTAGAACCAGTCGGACTTATATCTCCTTTATTCTTAATTCAATTACTTTGTTTTGGCCATTGTGGTTTGGAGCCACATATTGCTCAAGCCTTCCTGTGCGGGTATCCGGAAAATGTCCTCATTCAGAATATTCACTAGTTTGTGTTCATCCTAACCCTCCAAATCCATCTGTGTGTTGTGAGCTTTTCCCTCTTTACCCACTGTTCAATTTATCTTTCCACTATTTAAGGTCATGGCTGAACTAACACAGCTTCTGCGGTAAAGAATTCTAAAGATTTACCACTCTAAATTCCATTTTGCAAGAGAATCCCCTTATTCTGAGACTATGCATTCTGGTCCTATGCTCTCCCATGAGTGGAAGCATTCTCCCAACATTTACTCTGTCTAACCCCCATATCACCTCTCATTCTTCTGAACTCCAAGGAGTACAGACCCAACCTGTTCAATCTTTGCTCATATGGCAGTCCCTCCATATCTGGAATCATCCTAGTAAACGTCCTCTGTACTGTCTCCAATGAGAATACATCATTCCTTCAATAAGGGGACAAAACTGTACAGTGTTCCAAATGTGTTCTCACTAGTACTTTGCAGCAACACCTCTACTTTTATACTCCAACCCCGTTAAATTAAAAGCCAGCATTCTATTTGCCTTCCCTATTACATTCTGTACCTGTATGCTGGTTTTCTGGGTTTCATGAACAAGGACCCCAAAGTCCCTTGTTCTATTTAATTTTTTATTAAAGTGTCCAATTCTTTTTTCCCCAATTAAGGGGAAATTGTGCATGGCCAATCCATCTACCCTGCACCTATTTGGGTTGTGGGGTGAGACCCACGCAGACACGAGAGAATGTGCAAACATGGACAGCAATGCGGGACCGGGATTGAACCAGGGTCCTTGGCGCCGTGAGGCAGCAGTGCTAACCACCGTGCCACCTCCTTGCTGCTTCCTGTTAGTTAGCAAATCCTCTATCCATGCCAGAACATTACCTCCAACACCTGATTTTTACACCATCTTGTGTAGTAGCTATTTGTGTAGCACATTATCAAATGCTTTTTCAGGGCAGCACGGTGGCGCAGTGGGTTAGCCCAGTTGCCTCAATGCTCCGAGGTCCCAGGTTCGATCCAGGCTCTGGGGCACTGTCCATATGGAGTTTGCACATTCTCCCAATGTCTGCGTGGGTTTCGCCCCCACAACCCAAAGATGTGCAGGCTAGGTGGATTGGCCACACTAAATTGCCCCTTAATTAGAGAAAAGAAATGAATTGGGTACTCTAAATTTATATGACAAAAAAATGCTTTTTCAAAATCCAATTATAGAACATCGACTTTCTTTAAATTTGTTAATGGGATGTGGTGTCGCTGGCTGGGCCAGCATTGATTACCCATCCCTAAGGGCATTTAAGAGTCAACCACATTGCTGTCGATCTGGAGTCACATGTAGGCCAGATCAGGTAAGGACGACAGATTTCCTTCCCGAAAGGACATTAGTGAACTAGATGGGTTTTATGACGATCAATAAAAGTTTCAGTCATCTTTTAGACTTTTCATTCCAAATTTTTATTGAATTCAGATTTAACCATCTGCCATGGCAGGATTTGAACCCTGGGTCCCCAGAGCATGACTCTGGGTCTCTGGATTATTAGTCCGGCGATAATACCACTATGCCACTGCCTCCATGGTTCTCCTCTTATCTACTGTGGCTGATACCTCCTCAAAGAACACTAGTAAATTTGTCAGAAATGCTTGATCAGATTATGACTGTTATTCCCTCCAAAATAATCTATTCTAATATTTTTCCAATAACCAAAGTTAGATTAAATGCCCTATAGTTTTTGAACAAGTGTATTACATTGGCAGGTTTCCAATCCTTTGGCACAGTTCCAGAATCCAAGGATTTTTGGAAAATGACTACCAATGTATTCTCGATTTCTGTGGCTACTTCAAGATCCTGGGGTGTAAATCATCATGGGGACTTTCTCAGCCTTTAACGCCATTAGTTTGTTTAAAATTAATGTGACTGTATTTAATTCCTCCCTGTATTTTTTTACTATTTCTGGGATGCTTGTAGTATTCTCTACAGTAAAGACTGATACAAAATTGATTGCGGCTCACGCCTGCCGGCCGGCGCGAGGAGCGCTATGTTTGCTTAACTATAATGTGAAAGGGGAGCCTGCTTGGGTCTCACAATCTCACTTAAATCAGGTGCAAAGGAGGGGAGGACAATGTGCATATCAGGTGCAAACTTCAGCCAGTTCCTTTGTGCCGTCTTCATCTCTATGAAAACGAAAATTCAACCTTGCACATGTAGTCTCATGAAGGACAATACCCCAAGAAATCATATGTATACAGCTTTGCTCCCAAATTAAGTTTCTTCTTTGAAGGCTGTTAACCAGGGGCTCTGAGCTGTGTGCAGAACGGACACTATCACTGCTCTGTCCTGCCCTGGACTCCCCTGCACAGCTGTCGAGCATATCCTGTTGGGAGATCCTGTCCAATAGGTAAACTGTCTCGAGTCTCTGGTCGTCTCTAACTTTTAAGAAAACCATTCATCTTCACAGTACACTTGTCTTGCTTGCCAGCAGCTGGAAAATGGAAGCCAAACTGCTCCGTGATTTGGCGGCAAAAGCACATACTTGGAGGGCACTTAACATCAAGTATGCGTGCAGAGCACGTGCCCTGCTCGCTGTTGCCACATCTTTCTGGAATACCTCACACAGTCTAATTTGTTTTCATTTAAAAGGTGGCAGCTGCCGCCATTCTCTTTTATTTTGTTTGCAATTGTTATGGAGAGGTGTTTCCAGAACCCCAAAATGTATCATGGAGTTCAACCAACCCCCACCATTAATGGATTGTTGCTTTTGAAGCACATGGCTCGTTTCCCAGGTGTAGTATTACAATTATGGACACGTGGTTTTTAAAACAAAATAATGTTTATTCCATGAACTCAAATTAACCTTTTAAATAAACATTGGATCTCTTAACACCCCTTACTTCAAAGATAACCCCAAAAATAATACAACACTACCCAATCCTGCAAACTGTTCCTTTACACATCCAAAAGACTCAACAAATCCTTCAAACAGGAGCACATTAGATTCATATTCAATACTGAGACCTTTTTACAATTCTGATTTCACCAAAAGATTAAGAGATAGTCCTTCATGGCAGAGATCACCAGCAATGCAGCTCACTGCCACACCCAAGCTTTCTTCAAACTGAAACTAAAACTCCCAAAAAGCAGAAGTGAGCTCAGCTCCCCCCCGTGACATTACTTCAGTAATATGATCAGCTTAATTTCTTAAAGGTACATTTCTTAAACATCCACTTCTTAAAGGCACTCTCACATGACACAATAAGTATTTTATTTTGTACAAGTCGGTCCAAGAGATCACAACATAACCAATAGTAAAGAGCATTATTTCAGCTGCTATTGCATTCTAGCTTCAAAAATCCATTATTTTTCCAGAATGCAATTTCATTATAATTCACGTCAAAAGGCAAAATTGGTAAATTTCTTCAAGATAGCAATTTTGAGTCGTGACACAAGTTTAATGCTCGAGAAGATGCGGCCCAGGACTTTCCGAAATACAGCCCCCACCCAAAAATAAAACCTGGTGCCCACTAACCCCCCCAAAAACCTGGGGCCGAGTCTCACACCGAACTGGGGGCATCCCGGACGCTAGCCAACATTCTGATGTCTCCACACAAACTGGAGTTGAACCATGGGCCATGGACATTGAAGTTTCTCTCTCCAACCCGCTGACCACCCCACATTGCTGACTTACGATCTCTGCCGGAGTTGGTACTCCACCGGAGCTGGACATTTGCAATTTGCCCACATTCTCAAAGTAAAAGAAGTGCGCTCCTCCTGCAATTGGGACCGCCGCAGTAACCGAGTGCCCGATCGTACCAGACCCACTCCACACCTCCCCATGACCCATCTGAGGGTTGCGACTGACTTTGAAAATTCCTCTGCAGTGTATGCATATTTAACTTTAAAGTTTGCATCGTGCATGAATGAAATATGGATGAGTTTCTCAGCACAAGGAAATGTGACATCTAAAATTAAAGTCAACAAGTTAAACATTTTCTTCTGTTTTGTTGTTAAAGTTGCACAGTCAACACAATTATCTATGTTCCAATCCAATATTAAATAGTTGTTGCCTTCAATCAATATTTGGCAGAGATGGCAGCGGAACTCTCATTGCTCAGCAGACTGGAGGCATACAATGATCAAACATTGCACTGATGGATACTACTCCAATCGCTGGGAGAAACTGGTTGTGTAATACAAACTTGCATTGTATTCCAAGAAGCCAAATCATGAGGAAGCTAAACTAAATAAAGAAGGAGTTTAAAGTTAACAGTATTACACAGAAACTACAATGCAGAAACAGGCTGTTCAGTCCAAACAGTTTATGTTGGTGCTTATCCACCAGATTAACAAGTCCTAATTCCATGTGCACACCCATTTTCATGTTCATTTATTCCCCTTTCCTTTAACTCGCCATCCAATTTATTCTGAAATGCTGATGTGGGTGCTCTCTGCATCAATCACCAAGTGCAACGGTGCATTCCATACCCTCTTAACAATTGATATAAAAGAAAGACTCCTCCTGTTCTTGTCCAAAATCTATTACATTTAATCTAATATCTAATAATAATGTATTCATTGTCAGATGTAGGCATACATTAACACTGCAATGAATTTACTATGAAAATCCCCAAGTCGCCACACTCCAGGTACACTGTTGAATGGCGCCTGTTCGGGTACACTGAGGGAGAATTCAGAATGTCCAAATTACCTAACAGCACATCTTTCGGGACTTGTGGGAGGAAACCGGAGCACCCGGAGGAAACCCACGGAGACACGAGGAGAACGTGCAGACTCCGCACAGACAGTGACCCAAGCCGGAATCGAAATTGGGACACTGACGCTGTGAAACAATTGTGCTGACCACTGTGCTACTGTGCGTGAACTTCAAAAATGGTATAAAAACAGAAATGCTGGAAAGACCCATCAGGGTCTGGCAGCATGTAGAATGAGAAGCAGAGTTAAGTCACATGACTCTTCTTCAGAGCTTCAAACCAATAAGACAGAACTCCATACTGTTGCAAGTTTTTATATGATTCATTCACTAAAGTGGACAATTACAACATACTGATCAGGTCTGAATGCCATATGGTAGACAAGTGCACAATGTGCTACTCACATTTATATAATTTGCATTGATGTAGTCAGCTGTACCCTTTAGAATAACCCGCGTTGCATCATCTGCAAGAGAAACAGAGATGTTAGTAAGTTGACGTAATGGGAACACTTGCATTGAATCCAACATTGAGATTAGTAAATACCAAATGTTTATTATCCCAGGCCAGTGGAGATTCACATGACAATAATTACGATGTCATGATAAAACTACATGATACAATCACACATGGGCAAAATTACAGTATTTTGGTTGCTGCATTTGCAATTCTTGACTTTGAACAGACAATATGCTCAAAGTATATTGACTCACAATGTAAAGATGCACAATATTTTACAGACTAAGATGACCACAACAAAGCATTGCACTGATTATTCTTTCAAATCACATTGCAATAAATTTCACTACTGTAAACAGATTTGAATATTGGACAGGAACAGCAAAATGATGATTGTGGGACTGAATAATGTTCCTATACAATAAAAAGATCAATAGCGAAATACTGAATGAATTGAGAAAATCTGGGAAGGACCAGCAAAATAAATTATGCACGTTTCGGACAAGACTGAATAATAGGAGCATTAAGATGTGTTAAATCTAAGAGCTTAAATGACCGTATGAAGCAATAGTTAGGAAATAAAATATTAGGTCTTAAATAGCAGGCATTAATACAAAAACAAAGTACTGTGGGTGCTGGATATCTGAAATAGAAATTGAAAATGCTGAAACAGGCCTGGCAGTATCTGTTCAGAGAGAAACAACTTTTCAGGTTGATGATCTCCAGTTCTGATGAAAGGTCAATGACCTGAAACAATGCCGCTGTTGATACTCCCAGGCCAGAGTATTTCCAGCATATTCTACTTTGATTCAAATGGGCAACTAACGCCAGCCTTGCCTGCAGCAACCACATCCACATTTGTGTGAGGAATGTACAAGTTGAGGAAACATTAGTAAGTTTTCACATTTAGAATATAAGCATTTTTGGGTGGGAAGGGAGGGAGAAAGAGTGAAGGATGCAAAGAGAGAAACAAAAATCACCAAATGCTGTAAAAGAAACTTAAATTTATGTAGTATTCATGTAGATTAATGCAAAATACCTCAAGGCGCTTCACAGGAGTGCTGTCGAGCAAATTCTGACATACAGCAGCCACGTGTCATTCAAATCAGGTCCAACCATTTGTTATTCGTTACTTACAGCAGAGGATTTGGCCCATCGTGTCTGCACGGGTTTAAAAAAAAACTACCCAGCTAGTCCCATTCTCCAGCCCAATCTCCCCGGCCTCTAAATTAATCTCTTTCAAATATGTATCCAGTTCAATTTTGAAACCTCCTATGGAATCCACCTTCACCATTCTCCCAGGTAGTGCATTCCAAATCTAAACAACATATCTCACTCCTAGTTCTGACCATCTTGACATGGAGGCACATAGAGATATTAGATGACTAAAGGTTTGGTCAAAGAGGCAAGCTTTAAGGAGTATCTTAAATGGAGGAAAGTAGTAGAGGAGGAGAGATTTAGAGAGGAAATTCCAGAGCATTGACCCCAGTCAGCTGAAGCATTGGAAATCTGGGTTGGTCAAGAGCCAGAC
Source organism: Scyliorhinus canicula (assembly GCF_902713615.1). Taxonomy (NCBI): domain Eukaryota; kingdom Metazoa; phylum Chordata; class Chondrichthyes; order Carcharhiniformes; family Scyliorhinidae; genus Scyliorhinus; species Scyliorhinus canicula. Next base: position 266,490,322 of record NC_052147.1, read on the forward strand.
TTAGATAAGCATAGTCAGCTTGGAGAGCTGTAGAATTGTAGATTACAGATAGGGAAGGACAAGGCCATGGAGCAATTTGAAAAAAAGAATAAAAATTGTTAAACTGAGGTAATGCTTAACTGGGAGCAAATGTAGGTCAACAAGCATACAAGTGATGGATGAACAGAATTTGGTGTTAGGCCATATGGCCAGTTTTGGATGAGTGCAACCTTAACGAATGACGGAATGTGGGAACCTGGTCAGAGTGCTTTGGAATAGGCAAGTCTCGAGGTAATAAAGGCATGGTTAAGGGGTTCCACAGTAGATTAGCTGAGGTGGCGTAGCCTCGGTTTGGGAGTTGCTCTCAAGCTATGTTATGGAGGTACAAATAGGCAGGTTTAGCAACACCATAGACCTGTGATAGCTAGCAAACAACTATATATGCATAATATATACATTTAAAGTGTCATATTGGACTCAAAATGTTAACTCTTTCTCTCCACAGAGACAGTCAAATCTGGGTTTTGCAAGCATAGTCTGTTCTTATTTTATATATGAAACTTCACATACTGAAACGACAATGCAATGTTAAAAAGTCAAAATACAACTTCACCAGCAAAAAGACAATTTATCATGTACAGTTTCAGAATAATTTTTCAACATTTTCTTTCCATTATGCTTATTGCATACTCTCTACTCCTGGATAAGGCATATAAATACTTACTAAAACTTTCATTTTTATTAATTTTCACTTTATTCATTCTTCATTTTACAGCTTAAACCAAATTATTTTGATCAACGATAGGATTCCTGCTACTTATTTTGTTCTACCATTTGATTGTAGAATACTTTAGATATTTTGCAACAGGGATTTTTATTTCCAAACAGTATTTATGTTAATGTTTTTGTTCCAATGTATGCTTATAATTGGAGGAATACTCTGACAAACCAGGAGATGATAATAAACTTGCAAAATGGGCATGCGAATGCCAGATCAATTTTAACACAGATAAGAGCAAGGTAGTGGATTTTTAAGGACAAGGGGGCCTATATTCCATGGAGTATAAATGTAAATGGAAGAGGAGAGCAAATGAATTTTGGGGCACAGATTCAAAACTCACTAGAAGTAGCAACCCAGGTAAACACAGCAATAAAATATTCATACAAAGCATTAGGGTTAATTTCTAGAGGAACATAATTGAAAAGCATAGCTGTTGTGTCACAATCGTATAGAATAATGTTTAGTTCACACTGAACAATACTGTGCACAATTCTGATCTTCATATTATTTAAAAAAACTAATGGAGGCAATGGCGACGGTTGAAAAAAGATTTTCAAGGATGATACCAGAACCTTGAGGTTATAACTATTGGGAAAGACTGAACAGGCTGAGGCTCTTTAAGAGAAAAGAGGGGTGGCATAATAGAGATATTTCAAGATGATGAATGTATTTGAAAGGTTTCACGCACAGACGATATTATCACTTGTTGGGGAAAACAAAATCCAATACAAGTGGTTAGCACAGAGTAGCTGAGGCAAATAGCATAGATGCATTTAAGACAAAGGTGATAAGTCATCAGGGCGAATGGAAAAGGAGGATAGGCTGACAAGAGTTAGATGACGTATAGTTGGAGGAAGCTCACATGGAGCATAAATACTGGTGTAAACTTGTCAAATGGGCGACCTCTGTGCTATACATTCTAAGAATTATAGAATGATAAATCATCACAAGAAAGAGTATCATTTTTCTAAAATAAGGTGAATGTTAGAGAATCTTTGGTGTGTGTTTTTATAAGTTTGACGGGGTGGGCGAGCGGGGTGAGGTAGTGAACAACACCCTGTCAAGAGGAGACAAAGTGGGTCAGCTTCATGCAGCTGGAGTGCTGCCATTAGCCCCATGCTGCTGAGAGAACAGCAGCTGTGATGTGCAGTGGTTGCTCTGTTGAGTTCAGAGCTTCAGCAGGTAGAAGATTCCCAGCTTTGGGCTGCTGGAGAGACCAGGGTTAAGAGGGTCTCTAACAGTTATCAGCCTAGTGAAGCTGATGTACACTGTTGGCACTGGGAAAATTGGGAGTCTCATAATTGTTACAGCGCTAGAGGAAGCCGTTCAGCCATCATGTCTGCACCAGCCCTTTTCCCACCTACACCCCATTACCCTGCACATTCTTCCTTTTCAGATAAAAATCTAATTCCTTTCTGAATCATAGGATCCCTATGGTGCAGGTGGCCATTCGGCCCATTGAGTCTGCACCGACCATCTGAAATGGGCACCCTACCCAAGCACCCTGCTCCATCCCCATGCAAGGCATTCAAGAAAATTAGAAAAGGAAGAGAAAGGGGGAGAGTTGGCAGATTGATTAAGGAGTGCATGCCAATACTAGAGAAAGAGGGTGTCCCAGATGGATCACAGACAGAATCTTTTTGGCACAGCCTGGGAACAAAAATGGTGCAATCTTAATGCTCGGGGTAGACAAAAGGCTAACTAGTGGGAAGGATGTAAATTACAGAGACGCAAAAATGATAGTTAGTTATAATGGGGCACTTTAACTATTCAAATGTAGATTGGGCGGCACAGTAGCAAGCACTGTTGCCTCACAGCGCCAGCGACCCAGGTTGGATTCCCGGCGTGGGTCACTGTCTGTGCGGAGTCTGGACATTCTCCCCTTATCTGTGTGGGTTTCCTCCGGGTCTTCCAGTTTCCTCCCACAAGTCCTGAAAGACATACTTGTTAGGTGAATTAGACATTCTGAATTCGCCCTCTGTGTACCCGATCAGGCACCGGAATGTGGCGACTAGGGAATTTTCACAGTAACTTCATTGCAGTGTTCATGTAAGCATACCTGTGACACTAATAAAGATTATTATAAAGGGAAGAGAGGGGCAGAAGTTGCCAGTGTATTGAAGAAAATTTTCTACAGCAGTATTGTTTCCAGTTCAAAGAGAAAGGATATGGAGATGCCGGTGTTGGACTGGGGTGAGCACAGTAAGAAGTCTTACAACACCAGGTTAAAGTCCAACATGTTTGTTTCAAACACTAGCTTTCAGAGCACTGCTCCTTCCTCAGGTGAGGAAGGGGCAGTGCTCCAAAAGCTAGTGTTTGAAACAAACACGTTGGACTTTAACCTGGTGTTGTAAGACTTCTTAAAGAGAAAGGAAGCAGTGCTAGACCTGATTCTTGGGATTGAGATGGGCCAAGTAGCTCAAGTATCAATAGGACAGTGATCCTTGCATCATAATGTTTAGTCTGACTATGGAAAAAGGCAAAAAATAGATCAGAGTGAGAAGAATTAACTGGGGGAAAGTCAACTTTTCATTAGGGTAAAAATGGATCTGGGATGAATAAAGTGAAGTTGGCAGATCAACAGTAGCTGACAATGGGCTACCTTTAAGGAAGACAGAGCTTGGGCAGTCAAGGTATGTTTCCCCGAAAGAGAAAGTTGGTGCTTATGACAGATGTCAGGTAGAAAATACAATAGAGAACCAGACTGAATATAAATGGCTCAGAGCGAGGTGAAAAAGCAACTGAGAGAAGCAAATAACAATAATAATCTTTATTGTCACAAGTAGGCTTACATTAACACTGCAATGAAGTTACTATGAAAAGCCCCTAGTTGTCATATTTTGGCATCTGTTTGGGTACACGGAGGGAGAATTTAGAATGTCCAAATTACCTAACAGCACATCTTTTGGGACATGTGGGAGGAAACTGGAGCACCCGGAGGAAACCCACGCAGACACAGGGAGAACATACAGACTCTGCAGAGACAGTGACCCAAGCCGGGAACCGAATCTAGGACCCTGGAGCTGTGAAGCAACAGTGGTACCCACTGTGCTACCGTGCCGCCCAAAGGAGTTTGAAAACAAATAGGCAGCCAATATCAAAGGGAATCTCCAAGTCTTTTATACACACATGGTAAAAGGAAAGGTAATTCAGACACTAGAAGGGTTTAAAATTGGATGCTTGTACTTAAAGTTGAGAAGGCACCAGCACCAAGAAAGATGCATCCAGGATAATGAGGGAAGTGAAATTTGAGATTGCAGCGGCATTGGCCATTATTTTTCAGACTTCCTTGGAATCAAAGATGGTACCAGGGGATTCAAGTATTACAGACATTACACCCGTGTTCAAAAAAAGGTGCAAATCCCACGGCAGGCCAGTGAGTTTAACTTCGGTTGGTGGGGAAACTTGAAAAATAATATTTTGGTACAAAATTAATAGTTACATAGGCAAATGTGGGTTAATTAAGGAAAGTTTATACAAATTTCTTAGGAAGATCATGTTTAACTAATTTGAAGAGGGTTGATAAAGGACAATTCTGTTGATGTGGTGCACATGAACTTCCAAAAGGCATTTGATACACTGCCGCACAATAGACATATGAACAAACTTACAGCTCATGAAATAAAAGAGGCAGTAGCAACATGGATATGAAATTAGCTGAGGGAAAAGAAAACCAGCGAACAACGGTAATACATGTTTTTTGGGCTGGATGAAGGCTTGTGGTGCAGTTCCCCAACAGTCAATATTGGGGTCCTTGCTTTTCTAACCAGTAATGACTAGACCTTGGTGTACAGCGCATAATTTCAACATTTGTGGATGGAACAAAACAGAAGCATTGTGAACTGTCAGGAGTAGAGCATAGAAATTCAAAAAGGAAATAGGCAAGTTTGTGGATGGACAGGTGGAAGATGCAGTTCAATGTGGCAAAGTGTGAAAATATTGATTTTGATAGGGAGGACATGAAAAGAAAATATAAAATAAAAAGCAGAATTCTAAATGGAAGTGGGGGAAGGTGGGTGAAATGAACAGAGCACCCTGGATGAATAGGCAAATAAATCAGGACAGATTGAGAGCGTGGTTAATGAAGCATACAGTATGCTTTATTAATAGGCAGATAAGAGTACAAGAGCAAAGGGGTTATGCTGAAATTGTAATTCGTTCTCAGCTGGAGTATTGCGCCCAGTTCTGGGCATCACACTTTAGTAAGGATATGGAGGCATTGCAGAAAAGATTTACAAGAATCGTTCAAGGAATGAGAAATTTCAGTTTTGAAGATAGATGGGAGAGGTTAGGACTGTTTTCCTTGGAGAAAAGGTCAAGAGGAGACTTGATAGAACTGTTCAAATTAAAGAAGGTTCTGGACTGAACAGATGGGGAGAAACTGTTCCCACTCGTGAAAGGATTGAAAATGAGGGGACAGAGATTTAAAGTAACTTGCAAAACAAGCAAAAAACAAAAAGAGAGAATTCTTTTCCATGGCTGTGAGTGGTTAAGGTCTGGAAGGCATGTTCAAGCAAAGTGTTCAAAATCAAATTGGACTGCTACCTGAAAAGGAAGAATGTGTTGAGTTACGGGGAGTTGACAGAAGAATGGCACTAAGTGAATTGCTGAGAGCTGCTGCACACACAAAGGTCTGAACGCCTTCCTTCTGCGCTGCAGCAATTGTGATTTATTGAATTTGGAGGTCTCTTCATGACTGTAACAGAACTTGGGGATCTGGTCAGGAATCAGTACCCTACGAAATACAAACTCAAAACCAGAACAAAATACTGAAAAACAGCACTGTTCGTCCAAATGTAATACCATTTCACATTATAAATGGTGTACTGTAGCTTTGCTCAATAGAACAGTAAGTACACCACATTTTCTAAGAAGCACTTGTACTTAGAAGAATGAGTTTCCCTTGCGTAAATAGTGTTGGGATCAAACATTCTGCAAGGTTTTCGAAGAGGCTAACAGACATGGGTGCTTTATTAATAGGCAGATAAGAGTACAAGAGCAAAGGGGTTATGCTGAAATTGTAATTCGTTCTCAGCTGGAGTATTGCGCCCAGTTCTGGGCATCACACTTTAGTAAGGATATGGAGGCATTGCAGAAAAGATTTACAAGAATCGTTCAAGGAATGAGAAATTTCAGTTTTGAAGATAGATGGGAGAGGTTAGGACTGTTTTCCTTGGAGAAAAGGTCAAGAGGAGACTTGATAGAACTGTTCAAATTAAAGAAGGTTCTGGACTGAACAGATGGGGAGAAACTGTTCCCACTCGTGAAAGGATTGAAAATGAGGGGACAGAGATTTAAAGTAACTTGCAAAACAAGCAAAAAACAAAAAGAGAGAATTCTTTTCCATGGCTGTGAGTGGTTAAGGTCTGGAAGGCATGTTCAAGCAAAGTGTTCAAAATCAAATTGGACTGCTACCTGAAAAGGAAGAATGTGTTGAGTTACGGGGAGTTGACAGAAGAATGGCACTAAGTGAATTGCTGAGAGCTGCTGCACACACAAAGGTCTGAACGCCTTCCTTCTGCGCTGCAGCAATTGTGATTTATTGAATTTGGAGGTCTCTTCATGACTGTAACAGAACTTGGGGATCTGGTCAGGAATCAGTACCCTACGAAATACAAACTCAAAACCAGAACAAAATACTGAAAAACAGCACTGTTCGTCCAAATGTAATACCATTTCACATTATAAATGGTGTACTGTAGCTTTGCTCAATAGAACAGTAAGTACACCACATTTTCTAAGAAGCACTTGTACTTAGAAGAATGAGTTTCCCTTGCGTAAATAGTGTTGGGATCAAACATTCTGCAAGGTTTTCGAAGAGGCTAACAGACATGGGTCAGAACAGAAGTTCTTTGTTTTCTTTGGAGATTACAAAATAAACACAGATCGTGACACAATCCCCAAACAGAAAGGGCTCTCTGTTATAAGATCTTGCAGATTATAAATTCCTCAGATGAACTGATGGCACAAAATGAAAATTAAAGCAAACTATACTTACAAGGTGAGATGTCTCTATATCTGTTTTTGGAAATGTTGAGAGGTAACTTGGCACATGACATTGTCATACCAGGCTTTTTTCTATACAATTGCTAAGAGGAGAAAAAAAAGTTTAATCATGAACAAATGTGACATAAGAATCAAATGGCTCATCAAGATCCATTCAGTTCATCTTCTGCTATTCTGATTCAACAATAATGGAGTTTCTAACTAATTTTACAAGTAGCTTGTTGTATTGTTAAGGGCCAGGGTGTAGAAACTCCAAAGTGCATTATGGAGTTCACCTGACCGATAACCTTTATGTTGAATTTGGCTAGGGTGAGCACAAAAGCCTTCGCTTCAGATGTGATTCATCAGACTTCCTTGGCGCTTTAACCAAAACAAGGTTTATTCTAAGAATGTAGTTAACATATATATGAATGAATTTTTTTATCAATTACAAACAAAGACAACACAACACTTACAGTAATCTATGTATATAACACTTAATAAACCCCATTTTAGCTGTTCCAATTCAGTCGCAAAATCCAATAAACCAAAACCCCTTTCAAGGATGTGGCCCACTGTATTCTCACTTGAATGGGACTGGTCCTTTCCCTGAGATTCTGATCCAGTTTCAACCAGCAGTTCCAAACTCCTTCCGGAAAACAACTCTATCTTTAAAATTACCAAGGCAGTTTGCCACACCCAATGTACTTTTCAATGGAACAGCTTTTAAAAATGAAAACAGAGAAAAACAGAGAAACACTTCTCTTTCCATCTGCAGTCCAAAACAAGCAAACAAAAACCTAACCCCCCCCCCCCAAATATCCGCTTTCACTTGACAGCTACAGCCCAGCTTCACCCACAAAATGCCATCACCGAAGCCATGCTACAAGTCACATGATAAGAGACCAAACCTTTCTAAAAGGGACACTCACATGACAGCACATACTCATCTGGATTGTTTCAAAAATGCAATATTTACTTGGACTCTCATTTAGTATCCAAGAGCTTTGGTGAACATTTAAGACATTCCTATCAATTAGATCAACGCAACACTTCAGTTAAATAATGTTCAGTACATATAATTTCAAATATATTTTTTAATAGGTTCCTCTTTTCCATGCACCAGAGAACAGCGCAGTACAGGCCCTTCGGCTCTCGATGTTGCGCCGTCCTGTGAAACCCTTCTAAAGTCCCTCTACACTATTCCCTTATCGTCCATATGCCTATCCAATGACCATTTGAATGCGTTTAGTGTTGGCGAGTCCACTACTGTTGCAGGCAGGGCATTCCACGCCCTTACTACTCTCTGAGTAAAGAATCTACCTCTGACGTCTGTCCTATATCTATCTCCCCTCAATTTAAAGCCATGTCCCCTCGTGCTGGACATCACCATCCGAGGAAAAAGGCTATCACTGTCCACACTATCTAATCCTCTGATCATCTTGTATGCCTCAATTAAGTCACCTCTTAACCTTCTTCTCTCTAACGAAAACAGCCGCAAGTCCTTTAGCCTTTCCTCATAATATCTTCCCTCCATACCAGGCAACATCCTTGTAAATTTCCTCTGTACCCTTTCCAATGCTTCCACATCCTTACTATAATGTGGCAACCAGAACCGCAAGCAATACTCCAAATGCGGCCGCACCAGAGTTTTGTACAACTGCAACATGACCTCATGTACGCCTTCTTAACAACCCTCTCAACCTGGGTGGCAGCTTTCAGGGATCTATGGACATGGACACCGAGATCTCTCTGCTCGTCCACACTACCAAGAATCTGACCATTAGCCCAGTACTCTGTCTTCCTGTTATTCCTTCCAAAACAAATCACCTCACACTTTTCTGCATTAAACTCCATTTGCCACCTGTCAGCCCAGCTCTGCAGCTTATCTATGTCCCTCTGTAACTTGTAACATCCTTCTGCACTGTCCACAACTCCACCGACTTTAGTGTCATCTGCAAATTTACTCACCCATCCTTCTACGCCCTCCTCCAGGTCATTTATAAAAATGACAATCAGCAGCGGCCCCAAAACAGATCCTTGTGGTACACCACTAGTAACTGGACACCAGTCAGAACATTTCCCATCAACCACCACCCTTTGTCTTCTATCAGCTAGCCAATTTCTGATCCAAACTGCTAAATCACCCTGAATCCCATACCTCTGTATTTTCTGCAATAGCCTACCGTGGGGAACCTTATCAAATGCTTTACTGAAATCCATATACACATCAACTGCTTTACCCTCATCCACTTGTTTGGTCACCTTCTCGAAGAACTCAATGAGGTTTGTGAGGCACGACCTACCCTTCACAATACCATGTTGACTATCTCTAATCAAATTATTTCTGTCCAGATGTTTATACATCCTATCTAGCACTTTTCCAGGAGACACATCCAGAGTGAGACTCATCCAGAGTGGGGATTGAAACTTGGTAATTTGGTGCAGAGAGGCAAATCAGCAAAGGTAAGTGGAAAATCTAATTCTGCTGTTTTTCAGTTAAAAGTGCAGTGTGGAGCTTAGTGTCTGATTGGTTGAAGCTGCCCCCACCCTAATTGCTGAGAGGCAGTTATCTGTCAATCACCTGAGGCCTGTTTAGGGGCACATTGTATTCTTCTCTTTGAAGTTAAGGTATTTTTTGAGTCATCGGTTAGCTGAGGTCTGTATAAAAGACAGACAGATAGCGCACACAGTAAGATAGCCCTTTTCCAGGATACACATCTGGAGTGAGACTCATCCAGAGTGGGGATTGAAACTTGGTAATTTGGTGCAGTGAGGTAATTCGGTGCAGAGTGTGAGGAGGTGCTTTTTAACCCTGGTTAGTGACTGGTAAGTAGTCTGTCTTTTTCTTTTCATTGTCTAATTTATTTATTTTTATTTTGAAATTCTCGTTGTTTAAGTTTACCAAGGGTTTAAGACATGGCAGGAGATCCCAGACCCGTGTCATGCTCCTCGTGTGCGATGTGGGAGCTAAGGGACACGTCCACTGTCCCTGGCTCCTTCACGTGCAAGAAGTGTGTTCAGTTGCAGCTCTTGTTAGACCGCTTGACGGCTCTGGAGCTGCGGATGGACTCACTTTGGAGCATCCGCGATGCTGAGGAGGTCGTAGATAGCACGTTTAGCGAGTTGGTCACACCGCAGGTGAAGGTTACTGAGGGAGATAGAAAATGGGTGACCAAAAGAAAGAGCAAGAATAGGAAGGCAGGGGGCAGCACGGTGGCCTAGTGGTTAGCACAACCGCCTCACGGCGCTGAGGTCCCAGATTCGATCCCGGCTCTGGGTCACTGTCCGTGTGGAGTTTGCACATTCTCCCCGTGTCTGCGTGGGTTTCGCCCCCACAACCCAAAAATGTGCAGAGTAGGTGGATTGGCCACGCTAAATTGCCCCTTAATTGGAAAAAATAATTGGGTAATCTAAATTTTAAAAGAAAAAGAGTAGGAAGGCAGTACAAGTGTCCCCTGCGGTCATCTCCCTGCAAAACAGATATACCGCTTTGGATACTGTTGAGGGAGATGGCTCACCAGGGAAAGGCAGCAGCAGCCAGGTTCATGGCACCGTGGCTGGCTCTGCTGCACAGCAGGGCAGGAAGAAAAATGGCAGGGCTATAGTGATAGGGGACTCGATCGTAAGGGGAATAGACAGGCTGTTCTGTGGACGCAATCGAGACTCCAGAATGGTATGTTGCCTCCCTGGTGCAAGGGTCAAGGATGTCTCGGAGCGGCTGCAGGACATTCTGGGGGGGGGGGGGGGGGGGGGGGGGGGGGGGGGGGGGGGGGGGGGGGGGGGGGGGGGTGAACAGACAGCTGTCGTGGTGCACATAGGCACCAACGATATAGGTAAAAAACGGGATGAGGTCCTACAAGCGGAATTCAGGGAGTTAGGAGTTAAACTAAAAAGTAGGACCTCAAAGGTAGTAATCTCAGGATTGCCACCAGTGCCACGAGCTAGTCAGAGTAGGAATGTCAGGATAGATAGGATGAATGCGTGGCTTGAGAGATGGTGCAAGAGGGAAGGATTCAAATTCCTGGGGCATTGGGACCGGTTCTGGGGGAGGTGGGACCAGTACAAACCGGACGGTCTGCACCTGGGCAGGACTGGAACCGATGTCCTAGGGGGGGTGTTTTCTAGAGCTGTTGGGGAGGGTTTAAACTAATGTGGCAGGGGGATGGGAACCGATGCCGGACGTTGGAAGGTAGTAAAACAGGGACAGAAGCAAAAGGAAGTAAGGGGAAAAGTGCAAGGCAGAGAAGACATAGTCAAAAATCTAAAAGGGCGACAGTACAAGGTACAGTGACTGAGGGGAGCTCAGTGAATAGGCCCAGTAATAACAAAAGGAATAAAACTGGAGATGTTAAGATTCAAAACAGAGGTAAAAAAACCAACATAAGTGTACTTTACCTGAATGCTCATAGTATTCGGAATAAAGTAAATGAGTTGATGGCACAAATCATCGTAAATGACTATGATTTAGTGGCCATTACTGAAACATAGTTAAAGGAGGGTCACGACTGGGAGTTAAATATCCGAGGGTATCAAACTATTCGGAAGGACAGAGTGGATGGTAAGGGAGGTGGTGTTGCTCTGTTATTTAAGGATGACATCCGGGCAATAGTAAGGGATGACATCGATGCTATGGAGGATAAGGTTGAATCCATTTGGGTGGAAATCAGGAATAGTAAGGCGAAAAAGTCACTGATAGGAGTAGTCTATCGGCCACCAAATAGTAACGATATGGTGAGGCAGGCAATAAACAAAGAAATAACTGATGCATGTAGAAATGGCACAGCAGTTATCATGGGGGATTTTAATCTACATGTCGATTGGTTTAACCAGGTCGGTCAAGGCAACCTTGAGGAGGAGTTTATAGAATGTATCCGCGATAGTTTCCTAGAACAGTATGTAATGGAACCTACGAGGGAACAAGCGGTCCTAGATCTTGTCCTGTGTAATGAGACAGGATTGATTCATGATCTCATAGTTAGGGATCCTCTGGGAAGGAGCGATCACAATATGGTGGAATTTAAAATACAGATGGACGGTGAGAAAGTAAAATCAAATACTAGTGTTTTGTGTTTAAACAAAGGAGATTACAAGGGGATGAGAGAAGAACTAGCTAAGGTAGACTGGGAGCTAAGACTTTATGGTGGAACAGTTGAGGAACAGTGGAGAACCTTCCAAGCGATTTTTCACAGTGCTCAGCAAAGGTTTATACCAACAAAAAGGAAGGACGGAAGAAAGAGGGAAAATCGACCGTTGATATCTAAGGAAATAAGGGAGAGTATCAAATTGAAGGAAAAAGCATATAAAGTGGCAAAGATTGCTGGGAGATTAGAGGACTGGGAAATCTTTAAGGGGCAACGGAAAGCTACTAAAAAAGCTATAAAGAAGAGTAAGATAGAGTATGAGAGTAAACTTGCTCAGAATATAAAAACAGACAGTAAAAGTTTTTACAAATATATAAGACAAAAAAGAGTGGCTAAGGTAAATATTGGTCCTTTAGAGGATGAGAAGGGAGTTTTAATAATGGGAAATGAGGAAATGGCTGAGGAACTGAACAGGTTTTTTGGGTCGGTCTTCACAGTGGAAGACACAAATAACATGCCAGCGACTGATAGAAATGAGGCTATGACAGGTGAGGACCTTGAGAGGATTGTTATCACTAAGGAGGGAGTGATGGGCAAGCTAATGGGGCTAAAGGTAGACAAGTCTCCTGGCCCTGATGGAATGCATCCCAGAGTGCTAAAAGAGATGGATAGGGAAATTGCAGGTGCACTAGTGATAATTTACCGAAATTCACTAGACTCTGGGGTGGTCCCGGGGGATTGGAAATTAGCAAACGTGACGCCACTGTTTAAAAAAAGGAGGTAGGCAGAAAGCAGGAAATTATAGGCCAGTGAGCTTAACTTTGGTAGTAGGGAAGATGCTGGAATCTATCATCAAGGAAGAAATTGCGAGGCATCTGGATAGAAATTGTCCCATTGGGCAGACGCAGCATGGGTTCGTAAAGGGCAGGTCATGCCTAACTAATTTAGTGGATTTTTTTGAGGACATTACCAGTGCAGTAGATAACGGGGAGCCGATGGATGTGGTATATCTGGATTTCCAGAAAGCCTTTGACAAGGTGCCACACAAAAGGTTGCTGCATAAGATAAAGATGCATGGCATTAAGGGTAAAGTAGTAGCATGGATAGAGGATTGGTTAATTAATAGAAAGCAAAGAGTTGGGATAAATGGGTGTTTCTCTGGTTGGCAATCAGTAGCTAGTGGTGTCCCTCAGGGATCCGTGTTGGGCCCACAATTGTTCACAATTTACATAGATGATTTGGAGTTGGGGACCAAGGGCAATGTGTCCAAGTTTGCAGATGACACTAAGGTGAGTGGTAAAGCGAAAAGTGCAGAGGATACTGGAAGTCTGCAGAGTGATTTGGATAGGTTAAGTGAATGGGCTAGGGTCTGGCAGATGGAATACAATGTTGACAAATGTGAGGTTATCCATTTTGGTAGGAATAACAGCAAAAGGGATTATTATTTAAATGATAAAATATTAAAACATGCCGCTGTTCAGAGAGACTTGGGTGTGCTAGTGCATGAGTCACAGAAGGTTGGTTTACAAGTGCAACAGGCGATTAAGAAGGCAAATGGAATTTTGTCCTTCATTGCTAGAGGGATGGAGTTTAAGACTAGGGAGGTTATGTTGCAATTGTATAAGGTGTTAGTGAGGCCACACCTGGAGTATTGTGTTCAGTTTTGGTCTCCTTACTTGAGAAAGGACGTACTGGCGCTGGAGGGTGTGCAGAGGAGATTCACTAGGTTAATCCCAGAGCTGAAGGGGTTGGATTATGAGGAGAGGTTGAGTAGACTGGGACTGTACTCGTTGGAATTTAGAAGGATGAGGGGGGATCTTATAGAAACATTTAAAATTATGAAGGGAATAGATAGGATAGATGCGGGCAGGTTGTTTCCACTGGCGGGTGACAGCAGAACTAGAGGACATAGCCTCAAAATAAGGGGAAGTAGATTTAGGACTGGGTTTAGGAGGAACTTCTTCACCCAAAGGGTTGTGAATCTATGGAATTCCTTGCCCAGTGAAGCAGTTGAGGCTCCTTCATTACATGTTTTTAAGGTAAAGATAGATAGTTTTTTGAAGAATAAAGGAATGAAGGGTTATGGTGTTCGGGCCGGAAAGTGGAGCTGAGTCCACAAAAGATCAGCCATGATCTAATTGAATGGCGGAGCAGGCTCGAGGGGCCAGATGGCCTACTCCTGCTCCTAGTTCTTATGTCCTTATTATGTTCTATCTCTTATAAACCTTTCCAACACTTTTCCCACAACAGAAGTAATGCTCACTGGTCTATAGTTACCGGGGTTATCTCTACTCCCCTTCTTGAACAAGGGGACAACATTTGCTATCCTCCAGTCTTCTGGCACTATTCCTGTAGACAATGACGACATAAAGATCAAAGCCAAAGGCTCAGCAATCTCCTCCCTAGCTTCCCAGAGAATCCTAGGATAAATCCCATCCGGCCCAGGGGACCAATCTATTTTCACACTTTCCAGAATCGCTAACACCTCCTCCTTATGAACCTCAAGCCCTTCTAGTCTAGTAGCCTGTATCTCAGTATTATCCTCGACAACTTTGTCTTTATCCTGTGTGATACAGACGAGAAATACTCATTTAGCACCTCTCCCATCTCCTCGGACTCCGCGCACAACTTCCCACTACTGTCCTTGACTGGCCCTATTCTTACCTTAGTCATTCTTTTATTCCTGACATATCTATAGAAAGCTTTAGGGTTATCCTTGATCTGCCAAAGACTTCTCATGTCCTCGCCTGGCTCTTCTTAGCTCTCTCTTCAGAGCCTTCCTAGCTAACTTGTAACTCTCAAGCGCCCTAACTGAACCATCACGTCTCATCTTTACATAAACCTCCTTCTTCCTCTTGACAAGTGTTTCAACTGCTTTAGTAACCCATGGTTCCCTCGCTCGACCACTTCCTCCCTGCCTAACAGGTACATACTTATCAAGGACACGCAGTAGCTGTTCCTTGAACATGCTCCACATTTCCATTGTGCCATCCCCTTCCAGACAATTTGAAGTGCGGCATTTCCAAGGCGAGAACACCTCTGGATGAGACTTTACTGTCCTGTCTGTCTGTTCAGATGAATGTTAAAAGAGCCCACAGTACAATTTGAAGAGGAGAATTAGAACATCGAGACATAGAACAGTACAGTACAGTACATGCCCTTCAGTCCACTATGTTGTGCCGGCCATTTATCCTAATCATCAACCTAACCTACACCCCTTCAATTTACTGCTGTCCATGTGCCTGTCTAAGAGTCGCTCAAATGTCCCTAATGACAGACTCCACAACCTCTGCTGGCAGTGCATTCCACGCACCCACCACTCTCTGACATCTCCCTTATACCTTCCTCCAATCACCTTAAAGATATGTCCCCTCGTGACAGCCATTTCCACCCTGGGGAAAAGTCTCTGGCTATCCACTCTATCCATGCCTCTCATTACCTTGTACACCTCTATCAAGTCACCTCTCTGCTTTCTTCGCTCCAGTGAGAAAAGCCCTAGCTCCCTCAACTTTTCTTTATAAGACATGCCCTCCAGTCTAGGCAGCATCCTGGTAAATCTCCTCTGTACCCTCTCCAAAGCATCCACATCCTTCCTATAATGAGGTGACCAGAACTGGATACAATATTCCAAAAGTTTTATAAAGCGGCAGCAATACCTCGTGGCTCTTAAACTCAATCCCCCTGTTAATGAAAGCCAACACACCATACGCCTTCTTAACAACCCTATCAACCTGGGTGGTAACTTTGAGGGACCTACTTGCATGGACCCCAAGATCCCTCTGTTCCTCCATACTTCCAAGAATCCTGCCTTTAACCCTGTAATCAGCATTCAAATTCAACCTTCCAAAATGAATCACTTCACATTCATCAAGGTTGAATTCCTCTGCCACTTCTCAGCCCAGCTCTGCATTCTGTCAATGTCCTGCTGTAACCTGCAACAACCCTCAACACTATCTACAACTCCCCCCAAACTTAGTGTCATCGACAAACTTACTAACCCACTCTTCCACTTCCTCATCCAAGTCATTTATAAAAACCACAAAGAGCAGAGGTCCCAGAACAGATCCTTGCGGGACACCACTGGTCACCTCCAGGCGGAATACTTTGCATCCACTACCACTCGCTGTCTTCTTTCGGCCAGCCAATTCTGTATCCAGACAGCCAAGTTTCCCTGTATCCCATGCTCCCCAACTTTCTGAATGAGCCTACTGTGGGGAACCTTATCAAATGCCTTACTGAAATCCATATACACCACATCCACTGGTCGACCTTCATCAATGTGTCGCATCACATCCTCAAAGAATTCAATGAGGCTTGTGAGGCATGACCTGCCCCTCACAAAGCCATGCTGACTATCTTTAATCAAACTATGTTTTTCTAAATAATCATAAATCCTATCTCTCAGAATCCTTTCCAATATTTTGCTCACCACAAACGTAAGACTGATGGGTTTGTAATTCCCAGGGATTTCCCTATTCCCTTTCTTGAATAGGGGAACAATCTTCGCCTCCCTCCAATCATCTGGTACTACTCCAGTGGAGACTGAGGACGCAAAGATCATCACCAAAAGCGCAGCACTCTCCTCTCTCACTTCCCGTAGTAACCTTGGGTATATCCCATCAGGCCCAGGGGACTTAACTATCCTGATGCTTTTCAAAATTTCCAGCACACCCTCTTTCTTAATATCAACCTGTTCAAGTCTACTTGAGTGGGCAGCACGGTAGCATTGTGGATTGCATAATGGCTTCACAGCTCCAGGGTCCCAGGTTCGATTCCGGCTTGGGTCACTGACTGTGCGGAGTCTGCACATCCTCCCAGTGTGTGCGTGGGTTTCTTCCGGGTGCTCCGGTTTCCTCCCACAACCCAAAGATGTGCAGGTTAGGTGGATTGGCCATGATAAATTGACCTTAGTGTCCAAAATTGCCCTTAGTGTTGGGTGGGGTTACTGGGTTATGGGGATAGGGTGGAGGTGTTGACCTTGGGTAGGGTGCTCTTTCCAAGAGCCGGTGCAGACTAGATGGGTTGAATGGCCTCCTTCTGCAGTGTAAATTCTATGATAAATTCTATAATAATCTATTAACCTGGTTCACACTGTTCGCATGAGCAACAAGGTCCCTCTTTCTGGTGAATACTGAAGCAAAATATTCATTTAGCGCCTCCCCCATCTCCTCAGACTCTAAACACAAGTTCATTCCACTATCCCTGATTGGCCCTACTCTCACTCTGATCATCCTCTTATTTCTCACATAAGCGTCGAACGCCTTGGGGTTTTCCCTAATCCTTCCCGCCAGGGCTTTTTCATGCCCCCGTCTAGCTCTCCTCAGTGCATTTTTGAGTTCCTTCCAGGCTACCTTGTAACCCTCGAGAGCAGAGTCAGATCATTGCTTCCTCAACCTTTTGTAAGCTTCCTTCTTCCTCTTGACTAGAAGCTCTTGTCATCCAAGGCTCCTTCACCTTACCATTCCTTCCTCGTCTCAGTGGGACAAAACTATCCAGCACTCGCAGCAAGTGCTCCTTAAATAACCCCCACGTTATGGTATTTCTTTCTCAGCCAATGCCACCATAATAAGTTGTTCACTTCAATGCTTTGGTGGGATGTTGCTACTTCATAATGGATGTTAAATGTGTCTACATAGTTATCACAGTTCAAAAAAATAACTAATTGGGTGCTTTGTTACAGTAAAATGAAATTATTCGGCACTACATAACCATGTCTTCAGCCACTGATGTAAGTGAGCTGAAATAATGACAGCCCCAAATAATGGTTCCTTTGTTCACCTATTTTCTTGCCTTTAGATCTTTTAAGCCAAGAACACCCAGGTACCTTGCCATTATTTTGCCACTGACAGAGTTTATGACTTGAAATACACTATGCATGCAGCAGCATGGAGTATCACAGAGCATTCAGGAATGGGAATATGCGGGCTTCCGGTGGCGGCGATGACGTAGGAAGCCACACATTTGGGAGCTCCCGATTCAAACGGACTTTTCGGCTCTTTTTAGAGCCCAAAACGTAATGTTTTCGACGTCTCCCGGTGGGAGAAGGTGTGGTGATCAACTTTCTCCACATTTAATGCCTCGAACTCGGAGAGGAAAGCGGGAAAAAACGGCAGCAGCTCCCCAGAAAAAACGGGGGAAGGATTCCAAAATGGCGGCCGGCGGAGCGCCAGAGGAGTGGAGGCTGTGGGCGCAGGAGCAGCAAGCTGCTCTCCTGCGCTGTTTTGCAGATTTTAAGGCTGAGGCGCTGAGCTCTCTGCAGGAAACGAATAAAAAGCTTTCGGAGATTCAGACGACCCAGGGTGCTGCCATCCAGGCATTGCAGGAGCAGGCCGCTGAACGAGAGGCGGCGGCTATGGTCCTCGTGAGTAAGGTGGAGGGGCATGAGGCACTCCATAAGAAGTGGCAAGACCGCTTCGAGGAGCTTGATCTCCGCATGAGGCGGGAGAATCTGAGGATCATGGGCCTTGTGGAGGGGCTGGAGGGGTCGGATCTGACAACCTACGTGGCCATGATGCTGAACTAGTGGGGGCAGGATCTTTCCATCTGCCCCTGGAGCTGGAGGGAGCCCACAGAGTACTGGCCAGGAGGCCTAAGGAGAATGAACCCCCACGTGCAGTGCTGGTGAGGTTCCACCGGTTCAGTGATCGGGAGTGTGTGCTGCGCTGGGCCAAGAGGGTGAAGAGCAGCAATTGGGAGAATGGGGTAGTACGGATCTACCAGGACTGGAGTGCGGAGGTGGCTAAGCGGCGGTCCGGGTTTAAACGGACGAAGGAGGTGCTCTATAAGAAAATAAAGTTTGGAATGTTGCAGCCTGCGCGCTTGTGGGCAACTTATTTGGAGCGGCACTATTATTTTGATTCCCCGGAGGAGGCGTGGACCTTTGTGCAGACAGAGAAGCTGGACTCGAACTAGGGGTTGGGGTGTCGGTTGTAATGCTTTATTGCTGGTTTCTGCTGTTGCTGTGTTTTTTCTGTACTTTTGTAATTTTGATATGGTTTTGGGGTGTTGTTCTGTTTTTTGTTGAGGGGCATTGTTTGAGTTTTGTATTTTTTACAGGGGAGGTTGGGGAGTTTGTTGTATTCTGTATAGGGTTGGGGGTATGGAGTGGGGCTGGTATTTGGGAGCTGCGTCAGAAGGGTGTGGTGGGGCAGTGCGAAAGCGCGGGCTTTCCTCTGGTTTCCCGCGTTGCGGGGGTGGAGATGATGACCGGGGGGGGGCCTTAACTGGTTCCTCCCCGCGCTGGAGCGGTGCCTTGAGGAGTGACAGGATGGGGGAACGATCCCACTTTGGGAGGGGTCGGGTTTTTAGCGGGAGTTTCCGGGGACAGCAGAAGTTAGCTGACCCACGGAAGTACAATGGAGGACGGGTCGTGGCTAGGAGGGTTCCTAGCCTGGGGGGGAGGGAGGGGGGGAAAAGGGGAATCACCGGGTTGCTGCTGGCAGGGTCAGGAAGGAGCTGGTGTGGGCCGGGGGAACAGAGGTGAGGTGTTGTCGCCGTGGGGACTGGGTCGGGCGGGGGGTGCTGGCCTGGGGCGGGCAGTCGACGGGCTATGGCTAGTCGACGGGGGAGGGGGGGCGGGATGCCCTCTGATCCGGTTGGTCACCTGGAATGAGAGAGGACTGAATGGGCCGGTGAAGCGGTCTGGGGTACTTGCTCATCTGAGGGGGCTAAAGGCAGATGTGGCAATGCTTCAGGAGACCCACCTGAAGGTGGTGGACCAGGTCCGTCTGAGGAAGGGGTGGGTGGGGCAGGTTTTCCACTCCGGGTTGGATGTGAAGAACCGGGGAGTGGCGATTCTGGTGGGGAAAGTTGTGTCGTTTGAGGCATCTGAGGTGGTGGCGGATAAGGGGGGTAGGTTTGTTATGGTAAGGGGCAGGCTACAGGGAGAGAAGGTGGTACTTGTTAGTGTGTATGCCCCAAATTGGGATGATGCGGGCTTTATGAGGCTTATGCTGGGACGTGTCCCGGATCTAGAGGCGGGAGGTCCGATTATGGGGGGGGGGGACTTCAATACGGTGTTGGATCCTTCACTGGATCGGTCCAGTTCAAGGACGGGTAGGAGGCCGGCGGTGGCGGCCAAGGTGCTGAGGGGGTTTATGGACCAGATAGGAGGGGTGGACCCATGGAGGTTTGTGAGGCCGAGGGCTCGGGAGTACTCTTTCTTCTCCCATGTACATAGGGTTTATTCTCGGATAGACTTCTTCGTGGTGATTAGAGGACTGATTCCGAGAGTGGAGGAGGCCGAATATTCGGCCATTGCAATCTCCGACCACACTCCGCATTGGATGGAGTTGGAGATGGGGGAGGTGCGGGACCAGCGCCCGTTGTGGCGGTTGGATGTGGGGCTGTTGGCGGAGCAGGTGTACAGGAGGGTCCGGGCAAGTATTGAGGGGTACCTCGAGGTGAATGATACGGGGGAGGTCCGTGTGGGGATGATCTGGGAAGCCCTGAAGGCAGTGATTCGTGGGGAGCTGATATCCATCCGGGCATACAGGGAGAGGAGTGAGAGGGATAGGCTGGTGGGGAAGATCCTGGAGGTAGATAGGAGTACGCGGAGACACCAGAGGAGGGATTGTTGGGGGAGAGGCGCAGCCTACAGGCTAAATTTGATTTGTTGACCACTAGAAAGGCGGAGGCACAGTGGAGGAATGCACAAGGGGCAGTGTATGAACATGGTGAAAAGGAGAGTAGGATGCTGGCTCATCAGCTCCGCAAGCGGGATGCGGCTAGGGAAATTGCTGGAGTGAGAGATAAGAGTGGGAATGTGGTGCGGAAGGGGGTAGAGGTGAATGAGGTCTTCAAGGACTTTTACGGGGAACTGTACCGGTCGGAGCCAACGGTGGAGAGGAGGGGAATGGAGAGTTTTCTCGACGGGCTATCATTCCCGAAGGTGCAGGAGGAGCAGGTGGAGGGGTTGGGGGCGCCGATTGAGCTGGAGGAGCTGGTTAAGGGGATCGGGCAGATGCAGTCCGGGAAGGCGCCGGGGCCGGATGGGTTACCGGTGGAGTTTTATAAAAAGTTTGTGGACCTAGTGGGCCCACTGCTGGTGCGGACACTTAATGAGGCGTGGGAAGGGGGGGACTTTGCCCCCGACAATGTCGCGGGCGCTGATTTCTTTAATCTTAAAGAGGGATAAGGACCCCCAGCAGTGTGGTTCATACAGGCCCATATCTCTCCTTAATGTGGATGCCAAGGTGCTGGTAAAGATCCTGGCCACCAGGATAGAGGACTGTGTGCCAGGGGTTGTACATGAGGACCAGACAGGTTTTGTTGTGGGAAGGCAGCTGAACACGAATGTGTGGAGGTTGTTGAATGTCATCATGATGCCGGCGATTGAGGGGGAGGCTGAGATAGTGGTGGCGCTGGATGCAGAGAAGGCCTTCGATAGAGTGGAGTGGGGTACTTATGGGAGGTGTTGGGGAGGTTTGGATTTGGTGAAGGGTTTATTAGATGGGTGAGGCTGCTATATGAGGCCCCGATGGCGTGTGTGGTCACGAATGGGAGGAGGTCGGAGTATTTCCGGCTTTATCGAGGAACCAGGCAGGGTTGCCCCCTGTCCTCCTTGTTGTTTGCATTGGCAATCGAACCGTTGGGGATGGCGTTGGGGGATTCAGGAAGGTGGAGGGGTTTGGTGCTGGGTGGGGAGGAACATAGGGTGTCGTTGTATGCCGATGACCTGCTACTGTATGTGGCGGACCCGGTGGGAGGGATGCCGGGGGTGATGGAGCTGCTAGCTGAGTTTGGGACCTTTTCAGGCTATAAACTAAATCTAGGCAAGAGTGAGGTGTTTGTGGTGCACCCTGGGGACCAGGAGGAGGGAATTGGTAGGCTCCCGCTTAGGAGGGCAGGGGAGAGTTTTAGGTGCCTGGGGGTGCAGGTGGCCAGGGACTGGGGGACTCTTCGCAAGCATAATTTCACCAGGCTTGTGGATCAGATGGAGGAGGAGATCAAGAGGTGGGACATGCTGCCATTGTCGTTGGCGGGGAGGGTGCAGTCCGTCAAAATGACGGTGCTTCCGAGGTTCTTGTTCCTCTTTCAGTGCCTGCCCATCTTCATCCCCAGGGCCTTCTTTAGGAGGGTGACTAGCAGTATTTTGAGCTTTGTGTGGGCGCATGGGACTCAGAGTGAAGAGGGTTTTCCTGGAGCGAGGGAGGGATAGAGGCGGGCTGGCGCTGCCCAACCTTTTGGGGTACTATTGGGCGGCCAATGTGTCAATGGTGCGTAAATGGGTGATGGGGGGGGGCTTGGAAAAGAATGGAGATGGCGTCTTGTAGAGATACGAGCCTGGGTGCCCTGGTAACGGCGCCGTTGCCGCTCTCTCCTAAGAGGTATACCACTAGCCCGGTGGTGGCGACGACCCTAAGAATATGGGGACAGTGGAGACGGCATAGGGGGGAAACAGGGGGCTCGATGGAGGCTCCATTAGGTGCAAATCATCGGTTCATCCCGGGGAACACTGATGGGGGATTTAGGGGATGGTTGAGGGTGGGCATCAGTAAATTGAGGGACCTGTTTATTGGCGGGAGGTTTGCGGGCCTGGGGGAACTGGAAGATAAATTTGGGCTCCCCCAAGGGAACATGTTCAGATACTTGCAGGTAAAGGCGTTTGCTAGGTGACAGGTGGAGGAATTTCCTTTGCTACCCTCGCGGGGGGCGATGGACAGAGTGCTTTCGGGGGTGTGGGTCGGAGAGGGGAAGGTGTCTGACATTTATAAGGTAATGCAGGATGTGGAGTCGTCGTCAGTGGAGGAGCTGAAGGCTAAATGGGAGGGGGAACTAGGGAGCAGATAGAGGATGGGACTTGGGCAGATGCCCTGGAGAGAGTCAACTCTTCCTCTACATGTGCGAGGGTGTTCTCTATTGTTTTTTCTATGGTTATTTAACTTAATATTGTGTTAATTTAAGTTGTTGTTAATATGTTTTGTTGTTCATTGAGGATGGGCGAATGTTTACGACTGTTATCATTATTGTTATTGTTGGTATTTTATTGCGGTTTCGTTGTTGTTATATAAATACAAAATTTTTCAATAAAAATTATTTTTTTAAAAAAGGACTGGGAATATGCTGTGCAGCAGAATCATGGCATGAACTCACTTTATAGTCCTCTGTGGCATACTAATATGCTAGCCAGATACATGCTTGACAAAATTGTACTATTTATTTTATTCTTTTATTCAGGGGATGTGGTTGTTGCTAGCTGGGCCAGCATTTACACCCATCCCTAATTACCCTTGAACTGAGTTTCAGAGGACATTTGAGAGTCAACCACATTGCTGTGGGTCTGGAGTCACACGTAGGCCAGACCAGGTAAGGACAGCAGACCTCCTTCCCCAATGGGTATTATTGAACCAGATGGGTTTTTACAACAATTGACAATGGTTTCATGGTCATTATTAGACTAATTCAAAATTTCATTTTTTAAATGAATTCAAATTTCACCATCTGCCATGGTGGGATACGAGCCCAGTTCCCAGAGCTGTACCTTGGGTCTTTGAATTACTAGTCCAGTGACTATACTTGCGGCACCACCTCCCCTACAATATATAAAATATATCTGTAAAATACACCGAGCAGGCAGCCAATTCCCTAATGAATGAGAGTTTTTGCCTGTTACCACTGAACCAATAGCTTTGCTCAACATCGTAAATAGCCAGATTATCCAAGTACAGCATTCTTGATGCAGGTTATTATTCATAATTAAAAAAAAATAAATTTAGTGTACCCAGTTCATTTTTTCCAATTAAGGGGCAATTTAGTGTGGCCAATCCACCTACCCTGCACATCTATGGGCTGTGGGGGCGAAACCCACGGAAACACGGGAAGAATGTGCAAACTCCACACAGATGGTTACCCAGAGCCGGGATCAAACCTGGGACCTCTTTGCCGTGAGGCAGCAGTGCTAGCCACTGTGCTACCATGCTGCCCTATTATTCATAATCTTAATGAATTCTACTACTATACAAAGGTGCAGAAGAAATGTAATAGAATAGTACAGGGATGAGGGACTTCAGTTGCATGAGCACTTTCACAATACTGGTGTTCAATACTGTGACAAGGAAGATCAAAATTCCCATTGATTAAAACAAGCAGGCAAGAGCTTTATTTAACTTTTCAATGACAAGTTTTCAATGGGGGTTTCTTCCCACAAGTCCTGAAAGATGTTCGGTAATTTGGACATTCTCAATTCTCCGTATACCCGAACAGGCCCTGGAATGTGGCGACTAGGGGATTTTCACAATAACTTCGTTGTAGTGTTAAAGTAAGTCTACTTGTGACAATAAAGAGTTGTAATTGAAAATACAGAAAAATGTGTCATTTGAAACATGGAAGTCTGGCAATATCTGGTCTGAGAGGATACAGGGAAAGATCCCACAAAAGGTGTGCAGATTCTTGCTCACAAGCAGGTTTAGCAAACACACAGGATCCTTGTGGTAAGCTAAAACAATGGCTCACACCTTTATTGAAAGTAACTATCTCAGGAAGCATTTGGAAAAGCATGGATGAGAGTTTCAATTGAATTAAGTGACGAATGTTTAAAACAGGTAGGTATTTCAAGTCACAACCAAGTTAAATTTTAGCATACAGCTAAAAGCAAAGTTTCACACCTTAATTGAAATAAACTCTCTTAGTAAACAGCTGGAAAGGATGGTTGATGCTCAGTCGAATTTGGTGTCAATTCTAAGTGTAAAATTCTACGAACATCAAGTCAATTAAAAGAAAATTGGAGACAACTTGTCTACAAGAAACATAATTTAAAGTCAAAATCAAAGGCAGAGTTATGAGCTGGGGACAATTGGAAAATTAAACGATTCGAAATCACAGAAATAAAATGAAAATGAAATGAAAATCACTTATTGTCATGAGTAGGCTTCAATTAAGTTACTGTGAAAAGCCCCTAGTCGCCACATTCCGGCGCCTGTCCGGGGAGGCTGGTACGGGAATCGAACCGTGCTGCTGGCCTGCTTGGTCTGCTTTATAAGCCAGCGATTTAGCCTTGTGAGCTAAACCAGCCCCTGTAAGTAACACCTATTGAAACCAAAGCATTTTTAAATCAGATCTGAGAGGTGACATTATGCCCAAAATGAATAATTAGTTATATTAAAATGTTTACATCAAAGATACTTTTTAACAATCAAAGTGAAATAAGTTAATTTAGGTTAATAAGGCTCTAAAAACTTAATAATTGGTAGAAAGAGAATATAAACCCAGGGAGCAGAAGTAGACCAGCAACAGGCAACAAGAGAAGGGGAGAACTCAGAGAGGAGAGAAGCATTTTTAGCTCTCACAGCTCGGTCATGGGAAAGACAAGACAAGATGCTGAGCTTAAACAGCTATACATCTAAGGAAGACTAGAATTTAAACAGGAGTCAGAGTCAGCTGAGAGATAGCTAGCAGAGCCAGCTCTCACAGCTCGGTACATGGGAAGGATAGGACACAGCAACCGAGTTCACCAGCGAATACATCTCAAGAAGAGATTTTAAAGAAGATTGATTGTCAAGGTGGGCCTGAAGGTCCCTTCAACCAACAGGAAGGATCCAGAAGCAAGATCTTTTTACCTTTCTGTTAAGAAAGTGTTTACAGCTTTAAAAAAAAATTATAATAATAAAATAACTTAAAAGTTTTAACCTGAAACAGTGGTTATTAGCCTACTTTACTTACTTAACAACGCAGGACCCAGGACATCGATGCTACTAAGGGGTAAGTAGGTAAAATTCTTCGGTGAAGGTATGGGTTATACTGGGGGATAACTTGAAAATATAGTTTGACTTGAATAGCACCCACCGAAGCCTGCATCGGACGGTCAGGGAGTGGGAATCCTTGTTCACCATTTAGAATATCGACCCTTTTTTGGTATAGGGGGAATTCTAAGAATAGTGGTGAGTTTTAACTTCAGAGTATTACAACAAGTGCATTGTATTATACACCATGTTATGTCATATTTATCAGAGAACCATTTGTGACAGCGAGGACACTACGCAAAAAAAAAATGAAATTGTATTTCATTGTAATCATCTACATGGAAGTGCTATCAAAAGGATGACCGGACACTTACTTCGAAGGGTAATAAGCAGGAACAGTCGGGAAATCATTTTCATTTCCAGCTGATCCTGCTAACCATTATGTGCTAGGACCCTATCCTGCCAACCGTTACTATGGTTTTGTTAGTCTTGCATCTTGCCAGTCTTTTGTAGCACATCCAGATCTTTCTTCAGGATTATTGGCTCCACACTGATCACGTTATTTTCCTATTAGATTATTTGTTTCAACTGCCATCTGATGAATTATCTTTTAAATATAATTTATTGACACCCATTTTTGATCAAAACTAGTGTGAAATTGAATCATCAAAGACATTTGGTGTCTACTATGTTATCGCAGTTATATTTATCTTATCAAATTATAAAAATCTAATGTCCTTTACTTGCATATTGATATCAAGTCAATATTAAAGTTAACCAATAAAATCTCTTCAGTGTTGAAATGATACTCATATGGAAAAAAAGAAGAGATTGGGATGTTCTCTTTAGAGCAGGTAGGATTAAGGAGAGCTTTGATGAAGATTTTCAAAATCATGAATAACTTTTATAGAATAAAGAGAATTTGTTTCCAGTGGCAGAATGGTTACTAACCAAAGGCCATAGATTGAAAGTCTGTGCAATAGGAACTGAGGTGACACGAGGAAACTATTTTTGAAAGAAACATAGCTGCGATGATCTGGAATACACTGCCTGAAAGAATGGGGAAGCAAATTCAATACTAACATTGAAAAGAGATTTGGATAAATATGTGAAAGGAAAACAAACATGGCTAGAGGGAAGAACAAGGTAATGGAATTAATTGGATATCACCACCGAAGGCTTGATTGACTGAATGGTCTTCTGTGCTGTATAATTCTATAGTTTTATAGCAATGAATATGCGTAACTCCTATAAACTAATATAGGTCTAAGGTTATATGTTGATCAGGGTTAATATACTACACAGCCAATGATATAGGATTTATACAAGCAAGAATGTTCATAAGAATTTCTGTTACTGAAACTCCCCCCCCGCCCCCCCAAAAGAAAAATAGAAACATCATCCTGGTGATGGCTATTAGAAACAGGACCAGACTCATGGAGTGCCATTGTTAAATGAAGAAATCAGTTCGGGGCAGTCTGAATAACTCTCCTAAAGTGCTTCCACAATCTATCAGGCACGAATCAGGAATGTGATTAAATATTTGCCACAAGCTTGCCGATTGCAGCTCCAAAAACGTTCAAGAAATCTGACACCAACCAGGACAAAACTGTTGGCTTGATTAGCACCTCATCCGCTATCTCAAGTATTCACTTATTACCAGCGCACCATGACTTATAGTGTGTACCATCTACAGTATGCAGCAACTCACCAAGGAATTTTTAGTAGTACTTTCCAAACCAAAACTTCTACTGCTGAGATGATCAAGGGCAGCAGGCAAAAGAGAAAACAACAATCTTCAACTTCCCCTCCAAGTCACTCACCATTCTGCTTTGAAACTATACTGCACTTCCTTCGTCATTGCTGAATCAAAATCCTGCAATTCCCTGACTAACAGTACCGTGGATGTGTCTACATCTCATGGATTGCAGCAGCTCAAGAAGAGACTTGCCTTCTCAAAGGCAGTTAGAAATGAACAATAAATGCTGGCCTTGTCCACATCCCACGAATGAATAAAAAACAAGCTTGAAAAATCATGCTCGTTATACTTTATTAAATTGTGTAAAATAACAAGTACCCAATTATTCCCCCCCCCCCCCCAATTAAGGGACAATTTAGCTTGGCCAATTCATCTACCCTGCACATCTTTTTAGGTTGTGGCGGTGAGACCTATGCAGACACAGGGAGAATGTCCCAACACCACATGGACAGTTACCTGGGGCTGGGATCAAACCCGGGTCCTCGGCGGCGTGAGGTAGCAGTGCTAACCATTGTGCCATCGTGCTGCCCTAAAATTACATAATTTCATGTGGTTTAAAAAGGACAAAATACTCACATCAAACTGTGTAAGAATAGTTCCAGTTTCCAGGGCATCTCGCAAATGTATCATTGACTCTCTTAAGGCATCATCATCCTGATGGATTACATCCAGAGGAGATTTCTCTGGAATGTACTGAAAATCAGGTTCACTTTCTGCCTTCTCTTCTACGACATCATAAACAGCTTGAGAAGACAAAACAAATTCACAGAATTGTAGAATGACTTTAAAAACAATGTGATGTACCACTCAGGAAATTGGTTTCAAGTAGCCCAGTTAAGCATGCTAAACACAAAAAGCTAAAATAAAAACAAAATACTTCGGATGCTGGAAGTCTGAAGTAAGAACAGAAAATGCTGAAAAAATTCAGATCTGGCAGAATCTGTGGTGGGATGAAGAGTTTACGTTTTAAGTCATATGACTCAGAAAAGTCATAAGGATTAGAAACGGTATTTTCTCTCCACAGATGCTGCCAGACATGCAGAGTTTTTCCGGCATTTGTTGTTTGCATTTTAGATACCAAAAGCTATTGAGCTTGAATAATAGTTACTTTGTTATTTGCCTAGCAAATGAAGATGCATACTTACCATTGGGTCGAACGAATAATATTAGTTCTTCAGAGCGAATCTCGCAGCTGGCTTTGATGAACGAGACAACTTGGTCATGCGTGTAGTCTGATATATCCCTACCATTGATCAGTACAACCTGATCACCTTCATTGAGTCGTGGAACACAAGTGTCAGCCTGCACATTAAGAGAAAACAGATGATGATGTCTAAAACCTCTACAGCCAGAGTGGAAATATAACACAATCTAATTTTAACAAGTTACAAATTTTATAGCAGACATTAATTTCAGCATCATTTGTGTGAAAGTACAGATAGTTCTTGCAAATTTACTGAAACAGTACAATACAGAATTCTTTAGCTTCTACCAATGGGGCAATAAAATTATAGATCATCACTAGTTATTACGAACATGCCTAAAAAGGTCAAATCCACAGATTGTTAAAAAAAAACATGTGCTTATATACCACTTTCAAATCTTACAAGGAGGTCAAAAACACTTCATAGCAACTTTTGCCACAATTTTTTTCAGCAAATGTAATACAAGTTAACAATCCCTTATCTGAAATGCTTGGGACCGAGTGTGTATCGGATCTTGGAAATTTTCGGATTTTGGAATATACTGCGCATGTTTGGCATGCGTTTGGGACTGCGCATTACCTGGTGAGATTTCCCACTCATGATGTCACTTCGGCGTTGGAAAAAAAGTGCAGATATCGGAATTTTTTTGGTTTTTGGATAAGGGATGCTCAACCTGTAACTAGCTTCTCTAGAGCAGAATCTCATAAATATCAGTGTGATGAATGACCAGATGGCATATTTAGGTGGTTTTGGGTGAGTGAAAAATGTTGGATAAAACATCAGAACTCTGTCCAGTTTTGTAAAATGGGTTATTTAATATTCCCTGTGAAGAAGTAAACATACCATTTTCATATTGGATCATAAACACTAACTCTGATAATCCAACATTCTCTTGGGACTGCACCAAAGAGTCATCCTAAATTACACACTCGGGTCCTGGCAATGTAGTTCAAACACGCAACCTGGCACTGTCTCTGATACACATATCAGCCACGTTATCCTGCATATTCAGTGTCAAAGAGGTCCCTATACTGCCAATTCCTTTGTGTCAAACTTTTTTAAAAAATGCAGCACAAGTCAGAACTCCTACTTAGCAGAAAACCCACAGGATGGAACATTAGCTGAAGCTACATGTGTCTTTGCTCTGGCCATGTTACATGGTCCAGTAGCTTTCCACAGTTTGAAATTCAGCAAGTAAAAATTCCTCAAGTCAGATGCTTTAAGAATCAAAATTGATCAACATCCTTCCTGTCGTATTGACAAGTAGAGACAGGAGGAAATATAAAGAACTGAGGTTTCTGATGTGATTGCAGAGATGATACGTTGGTTCTGACATTTTACACAAGGCATATGAAAATTGCATTGTGTTAGTGTAAAGATTTACCTTTAATGAAAATGAAATGAAAATCGCTTATTGTCACGAGTAGACTTCAATGAAGTTACTGTGAAAAGCCCCTAGTCGCCACATTCCGGCGCCTGTCCGGGGAGGCTGGTACGGGAATCGAACCGTGCTGCTGGCTATTTATAGGCAGTATATATATAGCTGCTGGCTATTTATAGGCAGAGTATTTATGTATTACAGCTCCATTGTATTAATATCCAGGTTGCTTTAAAAAACATTACAAACTGCAAAATCTTTTCTTTTACTGCCTTAAATCAGGTTCCGAAGCATTCAGCAATGAGTGGCTGAAGAAAAAGATCCGAAAATATTTTGTGACAAGGAATTATGCAATTATAGCACTTTTTATGATCTGTAGTAAGTGTGATTGCTTCTAGGCCATTTCAAATAGGTGGAATTAGTAGACTCGGTGGAGACTTTGTTTACCTTCTATTACTATTGATGCCGTGGGCCAATGTGTTTGCAAGCGTATAAGTGGCATTAGCATTTCAGCATTCAATGCAGTTAGTACATGTAATACAGGATGAAGTCCATACTAACAACAGAACATGGCGATGGGAAGGATTACAACAATGTTTTGCACACTACTGACAAATGTGCTGCCATTTTAACTCATCACCACCTTCTCAATCAAGGTTAATAAGGAGTGGGCAACAATGTTGCCAACAATGCGCACAACCCATAGCGAATATATAAAAAGCTACTCTTTAAAAGCAAATTGACACCAGATGCCAGCTGTATTGGTCTTAAAGGGACAATCACCATACCAGCAAAAACAAAATCCCATAAAACAGCATAGTAACAGTCAGTATATAAGTATTAAAATTTGCACATCATGCATCATGTAGATATGAAAACCTGTAATTATGAAGTTTTTAAAATTTGTTATTTATATGATTATGCAGGTTTCAGTTATATTCCTTGTCGACAGAAGACTAAGTGAAGTCCCTCACTAAATCCCTCCCCCTCCCTCCCGCCTCTCAGCGGCCACTCTTCCCAACCTTTCGCCCCCATCACACCCACTGGGGCCTGGGGCCCCGCTGGCCCCTTTAAGGTCAAGCCACCTAATCACAATAATTCCCTGACACTTGTGCTCTGTTGCAGTCTCCTGGGTAGAACAAAGAACCAAGAAAACAACAGTCCAGGAACAGGCTCTTTGGCCCTCCCAGCTTGCGCCGACCATGCTGCCCCTCTAACATAAAACCTTCTACACTTCCGGGGTCCATATCCCTCTTTTCCCATCCTTTTCATGTATTTGTCAAGACGGTCCTTAAACGCCACTATCGTACCTACTCCCATCACCTCCTTCGGCAGCGAGTTCCAGGCAGCCACTACCCTGTGTGTAAAAAAACTTCTCTTGAACATCTCCTCTCAACTTTGCCTCTTACTCTAAACCCACGCCTCCTAGTAATTGACTCTACCACCCTAGGAAAATGTTTCTGCCTATCCATTCTGTCCATGTCCCTCATAATTCTGTAGACTTCTATTAGGCCACCCCTCAACCTCTGTCGTTCAAGTGAGAACAAACCAGATTCATCCAACCTCTCCTCATGGCTAATGCCCTCCATATCAGGCAACATCCTGGTAAACTTCTTCTGTATCCTCTCCAAAGCCTCCACATCCTTCTGGTAGTGTGGCGACCAAAATTGAACACTATATTTCAAGTGTGGCCTAACTAAGGTTCTATACAGTTGCTGCATGACTTGCCAATTTTTATACTCAATGCTCCGGCCGATGAAGGGAAGCATGATGTGAGCTTTCTTGACTACCTTCTCCACCTGCTTTGCCACTATGACTTGTGGACCTGTGCACCTAGATCCCTTTACCTGTCAATGCTCTTAATGGTTGTCATTTACTTCATATTTCCCATCTGTATCAGATCTTCCAAAATGTATTACCTCACATTAGTCTGATTAAACTCCATCTGCCATCTCTCCGCCCAAGTATCCGATCGATTTATATGCTGCTGTATCCTCTGACAGCCCTCATCACTATCTGCAATGCCACCAATCTAGGTGTCATTCGCAACTTACTAATGAGACCAGTTACGTTTTCCTCCAAATCATTTATATATACTACAAACAGCAAAAAAGTCCCAGCACTAATCCTCAAGGAACACCACTAGTCACAACCCTCCATTCAGAAAAGCACCCTTCCACTGCTACCCTCTGTCTTTTATGTCCGAGTCAGTTCTGTAACCATCTTCCCAGCTCACCTCTGATCCCATGTGACTTCACAATCTGTACCAGTTTGCCATGAGGGACCTTGTCAAAGACCTTATTGAAGTCCATGTTGACAACATCCATTGCCCTACCTTCATTAATCGTCTGTGTCACGTCCTCGAAGAACTTGATCAAGTTAATGAGACACTACCTCCCCTTCACAAAATCATGCTGCTTCTCGCTAATATGTCCATTTGCTTCCAAATGGGAGTAAATCCTGTCTCAAAGGACCCTCTCCAATAATTTTCATACCACCTGCCTGTAATTCCCTGGATTATCCTTGCTACCCTTCTTAAACAAAGGAACAACATTAGCTATTCTCCAGTCCTCCAGTCCCTGTAGCCAGTGAGGATGCAAAGATTTCTCTCAAGGCCTCAGCAATTTCCTCCCTTGCCTCTCTCAGTATTCTTACATAGAATTTACAATGTAGGAGGCCATTCGGCCCATCAAGTCTGCACCGGCTCCTGGAAAGAGCACCCTACCCAAGGTTAACACCTCCACCCTATCCCCATAACCCAGTAACCCAGTAACCCCACCCAACACTAAGGGCAATTTAGGATACTAAGGGCAATTTATCATGGCCAATCCACCTAACCTGCACATCTTTGGACTGTGGGAGGAAACCGGAGCACCCGGAGGAAACCCACGCACACACGGGGAGGATGTGCAGACTCCGCACAGACAGTGACCCAAGCCGGAATCGAACCTGGGACCCTGGAGCTGTGAAGCGATTGTGCTATCCACAATGCTACCGTGCTGCCCTGGGGTAGATCCCATCAGGTCATGGGGACTTATCTAACTTAATGTTTATCAGGACGCCCAACCTCCTTTCTGGATGTCAATGTGACCCAGACCATCTACACACCCTTCCCCAGACTCATCACCCACAAAGTCCTTCTCTTTGGTGAATACTGATGCAAAGTACTCATTCATTTCCTCTGGTTCCACGCATAGATTCCCTCCCCTGTCCTGGAGTGGGCCAACCCTTTCACTGGCTACCACCTTGCTCTTAATATATGTGTAATTTGTACCGTGTCAAAGAATATCCCTTAACATACCAGTTTTAATGATTAGCTGCCCGACCCTTTCGGCTGAAGCTGCACTAGGCAGGGAGCAGGCAGATGATCGGAGATTTCCTGCTGTTCGGCACCTTGCTGATGAATGCAGGAGCAGTGCTAAACTTCAAACTAAAGAGAAGAGAACTGTATGGTTTTGGAGAAGGTGGCCATGAACTGACGACAGGTGATAACATCTCAAAATCTATCGATGTTGTGAAAATAGCGCAATTCAGGACAGCCAACGCGATTGGATTTTTAGCAGGCTTTTTCCCTTCTCCATTATAATTACTACATTTGTCAGTGTTGAGGGTCAGACATGTGTTTTTCCTACCTACAGCAATTGTACATAGCCCAAAGTCTGGTTCTGCAACAGCAGCAACTCAAAATTTCCCCCTCATTCTCTGGACAAATCATGCGTTTAGAAAGTTTCCCACACACTTTCACACTGCAGTTGGAAGAGCTGGGTTGCTGGTAGTTTTCTAATAGACCTATTTTAGTTTATTCCAGGTAAAAACTGATCCAGATCTAGAAAGTTAGCCTGTGACACATCGTAGAATTCTGCCGAAAGTTACATAATTAATGAATATGAAAATTATGTTGAATACTTAAAAAGAAAATGTCAGTTTTATTCTATTTTGCCAGAACTCTCAACCAGACCTAATTCAAATGAAGAACATATTCTGCATCAGGCTCAGGTTTCACTTCTGCCTCCTCAATCCCCAACCCCTACTACACTGCAAACTTCCTGTATCCAGAAAAGATTAGGGCTCTGCTTCTCCCTGACCATTCCCCACACCATGAGCCTATCGAACCTGTGGGGACTTGGCCTGATCAGAATTCCATGCTCAAAGGACTGTGCATCGAATCGCCTTAAACCTAAAGGGTCCCTGGGAGATGCCATGATAACCCGAGGCTAGGCTTCCATTCCTGAATACAGAGAGTCGGCACCCAGAGCAATAGCTGGCCTAGTACAGACCCACACTCCAGCTCCAGCCCAGTAGAGACGCCACCCTCACTGATAGTAGAGTTCTGATTTATTTCAAAACCCACTTATGGAAGTTAGAACATATATTTAAAATGGCGGATTTCTAAGAAAGCGGTGGAAATCTTTCATCCCTGGAAGCATTGCACCCGTGACATCCGTGAAAAAAAAACAGCTAATGCAACTTAAATGATTTTCAATGTATCAGTACTGTTGAGAAAATATTAATTCATTTTTTAGAAATAAATTTAGAATGCCTAATTCATTTTTTCCAATCAAGGGGCAATTTAGCGTGGCCAATCCATTTACACTGCATATCTTTGGGTTGTGGGGGTGAAACCCACGCAAACGCGGAAGAATGTGCAAACTCCACACGGACAGTGACCCAGAGCCAGGATCGAACCTGGGACCTCGGCTCCACGAGGCAGCAGTGTGCCAACGTGCTGCCTAGAAAATATTAATTCATGTAGTACTTTTTAGATAGCTACTCACGGGTGTTCCAGGAGCCACTCGTGATACTATGACTGGCATTTTCTGATCAATACCTCCCTGTGAAAAGAAGGAAAAGGAGTTGAATATTCCCCAAGAAGTAAATGAACACAATGAGATCATGAACACAATTGTTAGAACGGGCTACCAATAGTCAATTAAACAAGTGCAACATGCGTATATATTTAGACAATGGGCTCCATCTTCCAGTAATTAAATAAACTATTGACCACCATCACTAATACAGTTACAAAAATGTTAATTTTACATATAACACGTTCTGTTGTCCAAACCAAGCAGACGGTCATTACAAATTTGATCTGCTGCGCACACATTTTTGGCCTGAACGTTATCAATTGCTTGCATCAGCAGCATGAGAATCTTGCTTTTGATGGAAGTTGACACTTGTTGTCCTATATACCAATGCTATGACTGGGCAGTGCCACAATAATAGATGCGTATGACTAATTTGCACCGAACACAAGACAAGATCCTTTTAGTCCACAGTGGCCATCTTATTTGACTTAAACAAGAGAGCTTCTGCCATGGCATCTTTCTTGTTTCACAATGCCTCCCCTGTCCACATCTCACTTTTTATATCCCTCAGCAGACAGGATCAAGGGATTTTAGGATCAAGAGATTTCCCAACACAATGGAGGAGAGATGTTTACCATGCAAACCAACAGATTATTTACGGCTTTGTTGCTGTGGAAAACATTTAGTTTTCTGTAACCAGCTTCCACCTGGACATTTTTTAAAAACGATGTTTGTAAAATAAATACTGAAAAGTAACAAATTTCTTAACCTGAAGTGTAAATACATGTTTTGTGGTGTCGAAATCTACTGAATTCAGAATAGGTGATGCATATTCCAATGGCATAAGAAAGATACAAGCAAGATGTACCTTAACATTGAACCCGAATCTCCCATTCTCGTCCGCTTTCATTCTAATCAGAACTAGATTGTCATGAGGAACAATACCATTCGGCTGCAGAAAGCAGAAACAGGATATTAAAGTCATAAGTACTGACAGAGAATGGAGATTCTTCTTAAAGGCTACAAATTAAGCAGAACATATAGCCTGTTAACATTCAACTTTAGAGGACTTTTGCCAACAAATCACATCAATTAGCATTTATGATGAATGAATGTTCATTCGAGATCCTTTCTCATGTCATGTTTTTCTGTGAAATTAAATGAAATTAAACTCACTACCTCCCTCCTATTATTTGCGGGCTTTTAAAAGACAATTTTGTAACCACTTTGAGCTGAAAAATAGCGTCTTCTTTGGGTTGCAGATCGTCGCGACTTCTGCACTATGGGCTTTGGTCATTTATCCGCATTTCTTAATTTAAAAAGTAAAATCCTATCAATATCTTTGAAGGGGAGTCAACATTTGCAAAAGGGGAAAAAAAACAGATTATGATTTTCGGACCTGCAGCCATCAGAGCAGTCCATGAAGGCCCGCCTTCTCTTTAAAATAATTTCCCCCACCCCAATTAAGGGACAATTTAGCGTGGCCAATCCACCTACCCTGCACATCTTTTGGGTTGTGGGGGTGAGACCCACGCAGACATGGGGAGAATGTGCAAACTCCACATGGACAGTGACCTGGGTCCGGGATCGAACCCACTGCACCACCATGCTGCCATAAAAGGCCACCCTTTTCAAACTTGCCCCTCGCTCGAGGTGTAGCGATTGTCAGGTTAAATCACCACCAGTCAGCCCCTCCCCTCAAAGGGGAAAGCAGCCTATGGTCATCTAGAACTATTGCGACTTTTCCTTACCAACGAAGGCTGTACACTAGAATACAGCCTGTCTTATCTCTTTTGCAGACATTAGCAGCTACCCTTTTATTTCATCCTTTTGAAGGTTGCTTATTTGAAAACACTAAGTAGCAAGATACTGACTTAAATTTAAATGTCCAAACATTATTTCACAGAGGACATCTAACGAAGAACATTGGATTTGGACCAATGAAACGGAGTTTGAGTGACTACAGTAACAACTTTGGATTTGGTTATCAGAATCCTGAAACTCTCATCGCTGACTTCTACTGTTGGAATCCTTGTGACATCCTCCATACCCGTGTTTTGGACTGTTCATGGGTGCTCTTGCATTGACATTATGTACGTCAGGTATGCCGTGGCTTGCAGATGGTTGGCTACTTCAGAATTCTTTATGACAAATCTGAGAAGTCGTTCACACATTTGCACAACTGTCTCAATTCAAATGATATTCCCTTTATACTTGTGTTGAATTCAGCACTTATTCACAGAATACAAGTGCATTAAAGTCAACATTCCATTCACACTGGTTTATATTAAACCTAAAACATAGATAGTACAAATGAACTTTTAACTCCTGCACAGACGATGGGTTTCCAGTCTGTTTGCAACTTTGTTTCCTAATCATTAAAATGTTTCCCACCATCGGAAGCTGCAAATCAATTTGGTGAATCGCATCAGCTTAATGTTAATTTAAATAACGTTGAATGCAATTCCACTGAGCACATTAAATAATATGATGCAAGGTAAAACATACAGTTTCATATGTTTGTGTAGAGACTGCATTAAATAAGCTTTAAATAGATTACTTCAATATTTAAGATAAATTTTCTTTGAATTATGGTGGCAGCTTTCCATCTCAAAATAGTTTGTGAAGAGAGCTAATATTTTGAGTCTGGTTGACTTTGTCAAAACTCAAAACGTTAGCTCCCTTCTCACTCCACAGATGCTGGCAGACCTGCTGTGATTGTCCAGTATCTTCTGTTTTTGTTTCAGATTCCTGCATCGGCAGTAATTTGCTTTTATCAAAATTGTTTGCACTGCGGTAGTCAACTCTGTGCTAAGCATCACCAGGTGTGGCACAAGAGTATGGCGGTCTCTGCTGGGCTTGCTGCTAGCCAACTCTGCTTTTTGTTCACCTCTTGCAATGCCTCACCAAATAGTCAGTCTCCAGAAGGTCAAGGTCATCAGTGACTGTCTCCTGATGTCAACATCCACAACCTTCATATTTCACTCTGAGACGTTCTTGTAGCAGGGGGTATGGACGTCCACGGGGTCGTGATCCTGTGGCCAGTTTACTGTATAGAAAGTCTTTTGGGCACACAACTGTCAGCCATCTAATGAATGTGATTGAGCAAGTGCAAACGTTAGGAATGAATGTATGCTGATAGAATTAGCGTGCTCCAGAGCCTCAGAAAGGTGATTTTGTTCCGTCATGAGATGCCAAGACTTTTTTCTGAGACAGTGAAGGTGGAAACTGTTCAGTTTTTTCTCCTGCCTAGTGTATGCTGTCTCAACACTGTAGCCACAAGTTTGGTAGACTCAGTTTGGTGTTCAGTCATTTTGTTGTTGTTCCAGAATCTCTTGCCTCAGTTAGAACGCAACATCTGCAGATTTTACGATGCGCGCGTTAATTTCAGCAACAAGTGACGGATTGCTGGTGATTATAGAACCTAGATATGGGAAGCGATCATCAGCTCCGGCATCACAATAGCAATCCTGATTGATGGTTGCATGGCATGTATCCGGGATCATGACATTAGTATTCCTGATGTTGATGGTCAAATCAAATTCTGCGCTAGTGTGTCAGTCCACTTATTACTCAAGGTTTCCTCAGTATGGAATGCTAGGTTAGTATTATCAGAATCTTTTGAGGAGGACTTGTCTCCTGTGTCTTAGATCTCAGGGGAGCGAGGCTGAAGAGTTTTCTGACAGTTCTGCTAAGCATCCTACCAGAACACATCCCGGTTTGGCTGCATTGCGGATCTCAAAAAGGATTCTAATGTTGCACCGTCATAGCTGGCCTTGCCCATGATGCTGGGAGATCACACCGAGCAGCTTCACAGGTAGCCAATTTTATCCAGCAGCAGAGAACTCAAGATAGTATTCCACCCATCTCTCCAACTGCTTATTGCAGTCACATGATCTGATCCCCCTTTATTTTCAATTGAGCCGTTTCCTTCGCTAATGGGCTTGTTACCTTTTGGTGACATACATGCCCCCGGCATCCCTATGACTCAGGATGTCTGAATACTCTGGCAAAATGTAACCAGTACTCTCTGGCATACCCAACGGCCTGTTGGACTTGACATCAAGATCTTGGTGCATTTAGAATCTCATTGCTTAGATAGCTATCGTTATTCATTAGAACAGACTGGTTGGATTCAATGGCAGGCTGTTAGCCTCTGATCAGTCAGTGCTTTCCCCCTCTTGCTTCCCATGTGTTGAGAGCGAAGTATTTTCGATGGTATCAGAAAAATGCTCCATTTCCCTTTTGCATTAAGCGTGGGAATACCAAAGAGCGTCTGTTCACTCTGGTCGAGGAACTGTTTGGCAGTAAATGGATTGCCATGATGTGGAGATAGATAGATAGAGAAATACAGCACAGAACAGGCCCTTCGGCCCACGATGTTGCGCCGAACTTTTGTCCTAGGTTAATCATAGAATTTTGGACAATTTGTCATGGCCAATCCACCCAACCTGCACATCTTTGGACTGGCTTCACAGGTAGCCAATTTTATCCAGCAGCAGAGAACTCAAGATAGTATTCCACCCATCTCTCCAACTGCTTATTGCAGTCACATGATCTGATCCCCCTTTATTTTCAATTGAGCCGTTTCCTTCGCTAATGGGCGTTGGACTGGAGTGAGCACAGTAAGAAGGTTAAAGTCCAACAGGTTTGTTTCAAATCACTAGCTTTCGGAGCACTGCTCCTTCCTCAGGTGAATAGAATTAAATGGGTTGGCAGCGGGGCTGACATTGGTGACAATGCATTCCTGCTTTGTATGACAGAACTTCAAGGGTTGCTTCCTAACCCTGGTGCACTGACCGGGGAGTGATGTGTGTTGATAATTCTGCTCAGAGTCATGTCTGGTGATGATCAGGCCCAGCTGGTGCCAATGGAGCACAGACGTCTCAGGATATGTTTTGGCATGATTTGCTCGGAGAAAGGTGTTGGGTTACACAAAGTTTGTGGGAAGAACAAAGTTCAAGTAGTCTCTGTCCATTCTCATTAATCTTTCCCAGTCCATGATATTCAAGACAGGAGGCCAAGTGGTCAGTGTCCACTCTTGAAATCCTAGTTGAGTACCCAGTTTTTTTTCCCCCCAACTAAGGGGCAATTTAGCATGGGCAATTCACCTACCCTGCACGTCTTTTTTGGTAGTAGAGGTGAGACCCATGCAGACACAGGGATAGTGGAACCTACAAACTCTACAGTTTGAGAAAGAAATCTCCTCGACTGATTCACATTTTCAAATAGCCGAGGTATGAATATTCAATGAAAAAGGATCATGTGGTGCGAGTGTTTGCTAATTATATGCAAATGTTTAAAATGTGGGTCGGAACCTTATTACATCATCAGTGAGGGGTGTGAGATGGTGTTCCCCAATTCTCGCAATGTCTTGTTTTCGCTCCGCCTTTCTCGCTGACGGTTAACGCGGGTGCAAAATCATCCCGTAAAGCTTTTCATTCAGTTATCAATTCTCCACAAGTTTGGTCTCTTGCATGTAAGCTGTGCCAACATTCGGCCAATCGACCACCTGTCAACCTTGTGCACATGGTCTCGATGTTCCAATTAGGAGATTGAAGAGTTGGCAGCTTCTTTTCATTTGTTTACTGGGCACAATGTATTCTGTCAACGTGCAGAGTAGGCACACTAAGCACTCATGGAAGCAGAAGGGCCATGGCAGGTCAGCACCTAATTTAGTTGGGGCCTGCCTGACCAGAGGTGGGTGATGGCTGACCAGGGCGACACGATGGTCCCTCCCATCATTGACAGCCTGTAGCACCAGGCTCATCACTTGTAACTGTAGTCTCCCGTGTTACATTAACATTCCGTGGCATTGGGCTTAAGCCTGGCAAAAATATATGGAGACCCTGGGCTGCCCAAGTATCGGGATCCTTTCTCTCAACCTCACCGATTTAGGACCAAGAGAATACGAACACGACATTTGTCACCGGCCTTGTTGCAGGAATTGCTAGAAAAATGATGTATTTACACACCAATCTGCCTTTGGACTCCACTCCAGGCTTTTTTTGTCAGAATTTACACCCTTAAGCTTTCAACTCACCCGAGATATCCACAAGCTGCTTGTCCCCTGCTGAGATTTGGTTATGAGTGCCAGGTCAGAACCTGTGCTGCTGGTCCCGCACACTGCATGTCTGGGGGCCAAACCTCAGTAACTGCATCATATCGATCTGTTGGACACACTTCTTTGAATGGTTTATGGCCATTATCTATTACGCTGCCCGGCTATTTTTCAATTTAAATGAAGCAGGTACTATTACTATTGTTAACCATTATAAAATGATATCTTACAGTAGATTTCTCTGAGGTTATGGGGCCATCCAATAGATCTTGGAAGTGAGGGTCGAATTCCTGCTGGCAAGAATTAGACTGTTGAGACTGGATTGTGTTTTTTTTCTGTTTTGGTGGCAATGCAGGCGGCCGTCCTTCTCCAGCTGTCTCCTGACAACTAAAAAGAAGTTGAGTTTAATGCATTATGACTACAAATGTAACTCCTATTACAAAACAAATATCTGAGTGCTTTACAAGGAGAGGTGAATACTAAGTATGAACAAAGGGGATCTATTGGCAATGCTCCTTTGTAGGAGGGCTTCGTTGATGACGGATTGGCTGAGATATCCCATAATTTCCTGTATTTGTTTTAATGTTTCAATAGAGGTGGAGAAAAATAGAAGCAAAACTGAGCAACATTCTGGAGTTGGATGATAGCCCTTTCCATGATGGTTTGGATTCAGAGTAAAAAGCTCAGCTAGTTCCAAACTAAGTGCCAAGCATTTGCACTAACCCATTCAACTTGAGAGGACAGTCAGAAAGGTTCCTGGTATCTGAGCCAAAAGCATGTAAAATGAACGGGAGGCAAAAAAGGATGGCTTGTCAACACTGAGCTAAGGGAAGAGGGACACATTAGGCATCTGGGACCACATGTCAATGCGTACCTCTTTGTTGCACCTTTTCCAGTGCAAGTAATAATATGGCAACCAAACTATGCACAGGGCTCTTAATGGAAATAAACTAACGTGTTGTACGGGCTCAATTTTTTAATCTTATGATGGACATTCAATTCCACACACCATTTAATCCAAAAATTGTTTAGCCTCATTTACTGCTACCACACACTGAACAGTTTCAATAATCTGCCAACAAATACGCCAACAATTTTAATCTTGTGCTACATTCTGTAGCCTAGTAACTTATCTTATAGTTCCAGGCAAAGAGTTCCCTCTTCGGGTACAATCAACTATCTGGGCTCAAATCGCACTAATTTTCGGAATTCGTTTTTGCTCAAACTCATTTACATAGCTCCAATATTAAAATCTTCCGTTAACCAGAGCAACGTTTAGAACAAAGAAATTGTATTAAAAACCTGTATTTTTATTAATATGTTTGAAAATCATAGAATTCCTGTAGTGCAGGAGGCGGCCTTTGGCCCATCAAATCTGCACCAACTGTCGGAAAGAGCACTGTACCCAGGTCCTCTCCCCGTCCACCCCACACTTATCCCTGCAACCAAACCTGCACATTCCAGGACACCAATAGGCAATTTATCATGACCAATCCAGCTAACCTGCACATCTTTGGACTGCGAGTGGAAACCACAGCACCCGGAGGGAACTTGCATAGACATGGGAAGAATGTGTAAACTCCACAGTCACCCAAGGCTGGAATTGAAACCTGGTCCTTGGCGCTGTGAGACAGCAGTTCTAACCACTGTGCCACCCTAATGGAATTATCACAAAAAATAAGCATCTTCAATCAGTGTTTTAGTTCACCACCCACGAATAACCTGATTTTAAATAACAAAAGTGTATTGAAAACTATAAAGTACCATTCATTAGTTACAGTAGTCAATTTTAACAAATTAAAACCCTTTGTTCAGGGCTCATCAGTTTCTTGGCACCTTTAAAAAGGCACTTCATTTTTGCATGTGACATTTCATTTTGTGCAGTTACAACTGCAATTAAAGCGGACATGCCAGGGCTCAGTCGATGTGAAAAAATAATTTTAGCAACCCATTGACATTTGTATGGTGATTCTTCCTTCCCAATATGAAAATGGCAACTATTATGAACAAATTTTATTTTCCTAGACTTTTCTTCTTGTTCTTCAACTGCTTGCAATAAATTAAACTAGATGGTTTTGCAGTTGAGAAACAGTGGAATGATTTAAACTTATTCAACAATTTATAGATTTTGGCTATTGTTATGGCTGATACAGCAGATCTTAAAAAACAGGTCAGGTCAGGACAAAGAACAAAGAAAATTACAGCACAGGAACAGGCCCTTTGGCCCTCCCAGCCTGCGCCGATCCAGATCCTTTATCTAAACCTGTCTCCTATTTTCCAAGGTCTACTTCCCTCTGTTCCCGCCCGTTCATATACCTGTCTAGATGCCTCTTAAATGATGCTATCGTGCCCGCCTCTACCACCTCCGCTGGTAAAGCGTTCCAGGCACCCACCACCCTCTGTGTAAAAAACTTTCCACACACATCTCCCTTAAACTTTCCCCCTCTCACCTTAAAATCGTGACCCCTTGTAACTGACACCCCCACTCTTGGGAAAAGCTTGTTGCTATCCACCCTGTCCATACCTCTCAATTTTGTAAACCTCAATCAGGTCCCCCTTCAACCTCCGTCTTTCCAACAAAAACAATCCTAATCTACTCAACCTTTCTTCATAGCTAGCACCTTCCATACCAGGCAACATCCTGGTGAACCTCCTCTGCACCCTCTCCAAAGCATCCATATCCTTCTGGTAATGTGGCGACCAGAACTGCACGCAGTATTCCAAATGTGGCCGAACCAAAGTCCTGTACAACTGTAACATGACCTGCCAACTCTTGTACTCAATACCCCGTCCGATGAAGGCAAGCATGCTGTATGCCTTCTTGATCACTATCAACCTGCGTTGCCACCTTCAGGGTACAATGGACCTGAACTCCCAGATCTCTCTGTACATCAATTTTCCCCAAGACCCTTCCATTGACCATATAGTCCGCTCTTGAATTAGATCTTCCAAAATTCATCACCTCGCATTTGCCTGGATTGAACTCCATCTGCCATTTCTCTGCCCACCTCTCCAATCTATCTATATTTTGTTGTATTCTCTGACAGTCCTCCTCGCTATCTGCAACTCCACCAATCTTAGTATCATCTGCAAACTTGCTAATCAGACCACCTATACCTTCCTCCAGGTCATTTATGTAGATCACAAACAGCAGTGGTCCGAGCACGGATCCCTGTGGAACACCACTAGTCACCCATCTCCATTTTGAGACACTCCCTTCCACCACTACTTTCTGTCTCCTGTTGCCCAGCCAGTTCTTTATCCATCTAGCTAGTACACCCTGAACCCCATACGACTTCACTTTTTCCATCAACCCGCCATGGGAAACCTTATCAAACGCCTTACTAAAGTCCATGTATATGACATCTACAGCCCTTCTCTCATCAATTAACTTTGTCACTTCTTCAATGAATTCTATTAGGTTTGTAAGACATGACCTTCCCTACACAAAACCATGCTGCCTATTACTGTTAAGTCTATTTTCTTCCAGATGTGAATAGATCCTATCCCTCAGTATCTTCTCCAACAGTTTGCCTACCACTGACGTCAAGCTCACAGGTCTATAATTCCCTGGATTATCCCTGCTACCCTTCTTAAACTAAGGGTATTAGTTTAAGCAATTCTCCAGTCCTCCAGGACCTCACCCGTGCTCAAGGATGCTGCTAAGATGTCTGTTAAGGCCCCGGCTATTTCAACCCTCACTTCCCTCAGTAACCTGGGATAGATCCCATCCGGTCCTGGGGACTTGTCCACCTTAATGTCTTTTAGAATACCCAAAACTTCCCCCTTCCGTTTGACAACTTGACCTAGAGTATTTAAACATCCATCCCTAGCCTCAACCGTCTTGTCCCTCTCCTTTGTGAATACCGATGCAAAGTA
Source organism: Scyliorhinus canicula (assembly GCF_902713615.1). Taxonomy (NCBI): domain Eukaryota; kingdom Metazoa; phylum Chordata; class Chondrichthyes; order Carcharhiniformes; family Scyliorhinidae; genus Scyliorhinus; species Scyliorhinus canicula. Next base: position 266,534,920 of record NC_052147.1, read on the forward strand.
CTCATTAAGAATCTCACCCATTTCCTCTGAGTCCACGCATAAATTACCTCTTTTGTCTTTGAGTGGGCCAATCCTTTCTCTAGTTACCCTCTTGCTCCTTACATACGAATAAAAGGCGTTGAGATTTTCCTTAACCCTGTTAGCCAAAGATATTTCATGACCCCTTTTAGCCCTCTTTATTGCGTGTTTGAGATTCGTCCTACTTTCCCGATATTCCTCCAAAGCTTCATCAGTTTTGAGTTGCCTCGATCCTATGCATGCTTCCTTTTTCATCTTAGCTAGTCTCACAATTTCACCAATCATCCATGGTTCCCTAATCTTGCCATTTCTATCTTTCATTTTCACAGGAACATGTCTGTCCTGCACTCTATTCAACCTATCCTTAAAAGACTCCCACATTTCAAATGTGGATTTACCCTTAAACAGCTGCTCCCAATCCACATTCCCTAGCTCCTGCTGAATTTAGCTATACTCTGCCATTCCCCAATTTAGTACTATTCCTTTCGGACCACTCTTGTCCTTGTCCATGAGTATTCTAAAACTTACGGAATTGTGATCGCTATTCCCAAAGTAATCACGAAGGTTAAGTCCCACCTTGACAACAGGCAAAGAAAGGGGTTTAACCAAAAAACTACTTGTATTACACATTTGCACTCTTTCTTGAAACGAGCATTATTTCTCTGAAGTCTATTATTTCCTCTGAAAAGAAACAGTGCACCCTTCATACGGGTATAACAAGCTGAGAGCTTCAAGAATCAAACTTTAACCAAAGAATTCATTGCTTTGTGTTTATCCAGCCAAGTTTGAGATTCTTTATGAATGGTAGATGAAAGCAGCTTATTTTACAGTCTGGAGCAGTATTTAATGCTTTAGCCCCAGGCAATCTGCTTAATGATGTACATTGCGCACCGGGTTGCATTATCCTAACTGCCCTCGTTTGCATTTCTTTCCAGCAGCAACACGTTGATATTTTCAGTACGCAAACATGAATAAAATATAAACAGATATATTTAAATTATATTTTGGTAAGATGCATCTGCAGCATTGTCATGACCTAAGAAAAATAAATCAGTCAAGTTGGCTGGAAATGGGTCATCTATTAATTCTAATCAAAGTTAATTTTCGTACACAAGATAAAACAAAATAATTGACCACCTCTAACCTGCTGTGCACAAGTTATAATTTAAATACTGGACAGCAGAAAATGTGGCTTCTATTTGAAACATTTCATGTTTATGTCCAGCTACAATTCAAATGGGGATATATAGAATATATATATATATTTAATACTTTGAAGCAGGCCAAAATTGTGTCACATATAGCAGAACCTGAAATTCAATCACCCATGGTATTTTGGAGCGTAAAGTAAAATACTATGAGCTTTTATACCAATTAGTGTCTACCTTGTGTGCAGTTTGGATTTGAGAGTAACTGCTGCAGGTTTCATTATGGAACATTTAGAGATGATAGAAAATTCTACCCTTTTAAAAAATAAATTTGGAGTACCCAATTCTTTTTATCCCCCCCAAATAAAGGGAAATTTAGCGTGGCCAATTCACCTGCCCCGCACATCTTTGGGTTGCGAGGGTGACACCCACACAGACACGGGGAGAATGTGCAAACTCCAAATGGACAGTGACCCGGGGCCGGGATCGAATCCGGGTCCTCGGCGGTGAGGCATCAGTGCTAACCACTGTGTAATGTGCTGCCCCAAAAAGTCTATCCTTGCATTATAAAAAATTAATATGGAATTGATATCAGCAGGTATCACCAAGTGAAAATAGGTAATTTGAAAACCAGAATGAGTGAAGTAAACCACAGCATTAGGCTCCAAACCCAAACAACCTGAAAACTCACACACATTAGATAAACCGCCTGAACAAGTGTATCAAATAATCAGTATGGGAAACTTACGGAGATGACTCCAGAATAATACTGTTTGCTTGCGTGGAGGAAGGTGATTTGTGGTTGGCAAAGACTTCACTTGATGAAACATGAACTATGTGGTCAACCAAATGTCCTACAGATGATGGTCTGAGACGGCTTCCTTCCTGAGTAAACGTGGAGTTCCGACTTTATTCCAAGAATTTATTTGGCAGTTTCAGTTGCAAAGACAAAAGGAGAACAGAAACTAATTAGGACACATGGCCACCAAATTAATTACCACAATGTGTATTTTACTAGCAACTGTGGCAGTATTGTAACAGCCTCCACACAACCCACCTCCAAAATGATCATTTACAAAAATAACTTTTCACACACAAACTTGAATTTATATAGAGCATTTTAACATTCTCAGGGACTACCAAAGATTTTCACCACCAATTACTTTTGAAACATTGTCACAATTGTAATATAATAAAACACGTAGAGTTGTTTCTCTGCATTAAGCCACAAACCACTACAAATTGAATTTATAATCCTGCAATTCTACAGCAATGGCATTACAAATTTAATGCTTCAGTAAGAAGTGCCATCACAAGTAAACTAAAATAATGTGCTGGCATTCTAAGTTAGCTACTGATTACTGCTACCAGCAAAAGAAAATGCCTGATAGCACCAGATTGAAAAATAACAGTGAAAAATAAATCTATACTAATAAATGGATTAGTGCTGTTACAATAAAAATAAGCTTAAGCTCATCTGATCATACACAACTTGCCTCTTGCCTATTTTTTGAATACCAAGTTCTAAATCTCACCCTTTCATTGATTCCATCCACTTTTGAACTGAGCTAACTACAAGCATAATTTCATGTTAATGGATAGAATTAGTCAACATGAAGCTGGATATTTATAATGGTATTTTTAAACAAGATCTACTTATTGACACAAGAATGGAAATGGTTCATATGTGTTCATTCCATGAGATGTTGATGTGTTTATGCACAATTGCATGCCTTGTTAGAACTGCGAGGCCACAGTGGACATCATGAGTACATTGTCAAAACAAAGTAACGGAGTAAGTATGCAGGAAGAAACAGGAATGATACTGATGGTGCAATTTGACAGTTTGGGTTCCATTTGAACAACTATTTGGCATTTGGTAATTATACACATTGATCTTTCTCAGTGGGTTGTGATAGATGTGACTGGACTTTTCACAAACTGGAAATGAAAACAGCCAATCCATAGACCAGAAACAAATCACCGAGCTTGATATTTTGCACAGACACTCAACAGGCAGGTGCACACAGTCATGGGGGCAGACACAGTCTTCTTGTCATTACCCAGAAACTCACCAGCATGCCGTAGACAGCACCGTCCAAACAAACAGACATGCTACCATCCAGAAGGACAAGGGACAAGTTCCCCTCCAAGCCACACACTTTTCTGACTTGGAAATATATTATCTTTCCTCACTGTCACTGGGACAGCATCTTGGAACTCCCTCTCTAACAGCATTCTGGGTGCACCTACACCACATGGGCTGCTGTGGTTCAAGAAGACAATCATCATCACCTTCTCAAGGACAATTAGGGACGGGGAATAAATACTGGGCACTCCAATGACACCCACATTCCATAAATCAAGTTTAAAAAATCCTGACATTGGATTATTGACTGAATGCTAGTGGATTGATATATGGGAAAATCAGAAAGATAGGTGGTGATCTTCTCATTCCAATCTAGAACTTTTTGAGTTAGTTCTGCAGAATGGTAAGACAAAGTCATGGACTCATCCCATCAGCTCAGGGCTGGATCAAATACATTAGGAAAGTCCTTTCAAAATTACTGAGCTGGGAAATAATCAACAGCTGGCAGAAATCATAAGACAGGAAAAAATATTTTGAGGAAAAAATCCATAACTCCCAATAGGCAAAAAAAGTTTTCTTAAGTGCATCTTTTGATCAAAGGTTTATATACTTACAATTCTGTTCAAAGACCTGTTATGAAAAGCCATTTGAACTTCATGTAACTTTGTCTCACTACAAGTGCAATGACACCTCCTGGCTACATTTCCATTTTGAATGTATAAGCCAAGAGATCTATTCTTAACAAGGCATGGTTGAATGGCATACTTGGTTCATTTACAGCAATTAATTGTTTTCCACACAAGCATAGGACTGAGAAATGTTCTAAAGATCTTCTGTGCCATATAACACATCACCAAACTCCCTTTCTGCATTGTGATGACCATTGCATTATCATACACACACACAACCCAAGAGTACAGAAATACGAACTCAATTCCAAGCCAGCATCTTTCCTATATTTAAAGGAGTACATGCGCCATCAAGTATACAAAACTAACCAGGACTAAAATGGTGTATTTCAATCAAGGTGTTCGATAGTATTGGTTTCTTTAATTATCACATGCAGTGTTAAAGAGAACACAGCTTTATTCACAGAAATCATGCTCCGGTTTATATTGATATAATGCGATAATGAATGATTTATTTGCTGTTGGTAATTTCCTTTAGCAAAGAGTCAAATCACTCAAAATATAGCATGTAGTTTGATTTGGTCAGATGTTCGTTTGTTTGGCAGCCTTTTGAATTAAACATATATTGAACAACTGTTTTTGGACACATTTGCAGAGACACTTGATTTTAAAAAATGTATTGCTTTTGCACTGGAGCTTCAAACAATTTATTATTTAATCTGGAACTGACAAAGTATATTGGCTCAGATATTGCAGTCAGTGGTGAACTAATATTGTCAAGCGCTCTGCCCGCAGCCTTTTACAGGCTTTTATACTGGAACTTGCAGTGATTACGTAGAACGTACAGCACAGAAAATGGCCATTCAGCCAAGCAGTTCATGCTGGCGTTTTGCTCCACTTGATTAGTGATCTACTTCAGCAAGGAGTTCTTCATAATGGAATCAAGACAAGCTACTCTGTATCTCCTAAACTGATCAGATTGAAGGATCTCTGCCAAGGTATGCAGAGTCTGAACCAGGAAGTACATATTTCAATGGGGAGTCTCTCTGTAAATACAGTAAAGATTTTGGAGGAGCAGGACAACCCTGACTGCAAATTCCAGATTACAGTGCTTAACTGTGTATGTGCACTTGCCTGTAAATTGCTGCCCAATTAACTCTTTAAAATGTTGAGCGCTAATAACACCTGTTATTTTAACCACAAAGTCTGGGCTATTATGTTTGTACTTTATTTGCTTATTCATTTACCATTTAATAAAAAAGCAGAAGTGTAACAGGAAAGGGGAACAAACAAAATAATTTGGAATGAGAAAACTAGGGTACTACCTTAAAATGATGAGAAAAATATATGGAGAGCAATTAGAATTGAATAAAATTAGCAAGAAAGGGACATGTCTGAATGATGAGAAGGCATGCAGCTACAACTCACGTAGAATTTACGAAAAACTGGTCCCAAATTTGGTTATGAGGTGTAGGGTTACATCTGGAAAAAAAAAAGACTGATCACCATTGGATATCAGCAATATTTCCACTGACCAGCCAACAATGCTGGATTCCACTGGATCAGTTAATATGAGACACAAAGGAAAAATACTACAGATGCTGGAAATCTGAAATACATTGAGAAATTGCTGGATATACTCAGGTGTGTCAGGATCTGGGGTGGAAGAAATGGTTAAAATTTCAAGCCAAAGACCTTTTGTTATAAATTGAAAAAGTTAGAGATAAAACAGACAGGCACAGAGGCAGGGAAAGGTAAGAGTGGGAAAATGAACAAAAGATCACAGTGATAGAGCAGAAGGCAGAAACAAAAGAGATGAGATAGCAATGGTCCAAGTAAAGAAACAAAAGATGTGTCCACTTGAGGTCAAAATACAAACATAAGAAATAGGAGCAGAAGTAGCCATCCAGCCCCAGGTCTGCTACGCCATTTAATAATATCATGGGCTTATCTGTTTGTGTCGACTGCCTAAGAACATTTCTACCTCTGCCTTAAAAATATTCGGTGACCCTGCTTCCATCGCCTTCGGAGACATACAGTTCCAAAGTCGCACAAGCCTCAGAGAAAGAATTTCTCTTCACCTCTGTTCTATATGGGCGACTTCTTATTTTAAAAAGTGCCACCTACTTCTGGACTCACCCACAAGAGGAAACATTCTTTCCCCATCTACCGTATCAATATCTTTCAGGATCTTACATAGTTCAAGTCACCACTCACTCTTCTAAACTCCAGTGGAAACAAGCCCAGCTTTTACAACCTATGCTCAGAAGACAACCTGCTCAATGCAGGTATCAATCTAAAAAATCTTCTTTGAACTTTCCCCAAAGCATTTACACAATTCCTTAAATAAGGAGACAAAAAGTGCACACAGTATTCCAGTTGCGGTCTCACCAATGCCCCGTACAGCTGAAGGACGACATCCTACTTTAATGTTCAATTTCTCTCGTAATAAAAGGATAGCATTCCATTAGCCTTCTTGATTACATGCTGCACCTGCATATTAACTTTTTGTGACTTATGCACCTAGGCATTCTGCAGTCATTCTCCATTTAAGTAATAGTTTTTTTATTCTTCCTGCCAGAATAACTTCACACTTTCCCACATTATACTCCATCTGCCATTTATTTGCCAACTCACTCAATCTATCTATCGGCAAATTCCGTACGCCTTCTTCATAACATACTTTCCTATCTATCTTTGTGTCATTTGCAAATTTAGCTACCATGCTTCGCTCCCCTCATCCAAGTTACTGATGTGAATGTAAGGGTAATGCAAGGGGCTTTTCACAGTAACTTCATTGAAGCCTACTTGTGACAATAAGCGATTATTATTACTATTAAATTGTGAAACATTGAGGTCCCAGCTCAGACCCCTGCGGCACTCCACTTTTCACATCCTGCCAATCAGAAAGACTCATTTATGCACAGAGTTCTTGCTGCCAGCAAATCTTCAATCCAGGCCAATATGTTATCTCCTATACCATGAGCTTTGGTTTTGCAATTACCTTTTGTGCGGCACCTTATTAAATGCTTTTTGGAAATCCAAATACAGTACAGCTCCCCTCTATCCACAGTTACTCGTTCAAAGGATGCTTGTAAATTGGTTAAACATGGTTTCCCTTCTATAAAACATTGCTGATTATTCCCAATTACCTTGAGCTTGTCTAAGTGCCCAGCTTTAATCTCTTTAATAATTGATTCTAACACGTTCCTCATGTGAGACGTCAAGCTAACTGGCCTGTAGTTTCCTATTGTCTGCTTCCTGTCATCTTGAATGGAGGATTTATCTTTGCTACTTACCAGATTCTAACAAATTTTGGAAAATTAATACCAACGCATCTGCTATCTCTGGGAATAGCAGAATTATCAACAGCTGCCATGTGAAAAAAATGGAGGCGGGGCTGTGATTTTAAATCATTGAATTCCAAGTTGAGTCTCGAAGGTTTTAAAATGCATAATCAAAAAGATGAGGTAGTGTTTCTCAGGCTTATGTTGAGCTTCACTGACATGGGTCTTTTACACTGCTCTAGAAATGTCAGTGTTGAGTGGGTTGTATGAGATTGGAAATGGCAGCTACTGGAACTTGGGGTTACATTGGCAGTCAAACAGTGGTCACACAATCTGCATTTAGACTTCCCACTGTGTAGGAGACATAGTACACTGAGCTTAAAGTACATGTAAATCACTGTTTCATCTGGAAAATGGGAAGGAGTGTTTATAATAATAAAGATGTGGAGATGCCGGCGTTGGACTGGGGTGAGCACAGGAAGAAGTTTTACAACACCAGGTTAAAGTCCAACATGTTCGTTTCAAACGCTAGCTTTTGGAGCACTGCTCCTTCCTCAGGTGAATGAAGAGGTACGTTCCAGAATCATATATATAGACAAATTCAAAGATGCCAGACAATGCTTAGAATGCGAGCATTTGCAGGTAATTCAGTCTTTACAGATCCAGAGATAGGGATAACCCCAGGTTAAAGAGGTGTGAATTGTCTCAAGCCAGGACAAGTTGGTTGGATTTCGCAAGCCCAGGCCAGGTGGTGGGGGATGAATGTAATGCGACATGAATCTCAGGTCCCAGTTGAGGCCGCACTCATGTGTGCGGAACTTGGCTATACGTTTCTGCTCGGCAATTCTGCGTTGTCGAGCGTCCTGAAGGCCGCCTTGGAGAACGCTTACCCGGAGATCAGAGGCTGAATGCCCTTGACTGCTGGTGTTCCCCGACTGGAAGGGAACATTCCTTGCCTGGTGATTGTCGCACGATGTCCGTTCATTCGTTGTCGCAGCGTCTGCATGTCCTCGCCAATGTACCATGCTTCGGCACGCATCCTTCCTTAGATACAGGGTCCTAAACTGCTCACAATACTCCAAATGGGGTCTGATACAGCCTTATACAGCCTATGTACATCCCTGCTCTTGTATTCTGGGCTCTCTCGACATGAATGCTAACATTGGATTTACCTTCCGAACTGCCGACTGAACTAGGACTCCTAAGCCCTTTTGTGCTTATGATTTATGATTTCCTAAGCCTTTTCCCATTTAGAAAAACGTCTGCATTCTTCCTACTCAAATGCATAATCTCACATTTCCCACATTGCATTCTATCTGCCATTTCTTTGCTCATTCTCCTAGCCTGTCCAAGTCCTTCTGCAACTGTCCTGCTTCCTCATGCTACCTGTCCCTCTGCATATCATCTGCAAACTGAGCAACAGTGCCTCAGTTCCTTCTTCCAGGTCGTTAATGTATATTGTGAAATGTTGGGGTCCCAACACTGATCCGAGGCACACCACTCTTTACCGGCTGCTATCCTGAAAAAACCCACTCTCTGCCTTCTGCCAGTGAGAGGGAGTAGCGCAGTGGTACTATTGCTGGACTGGTAATCCAGAGACCCAGAATCACACTTTGGGGAACTGGGTTCGAATTCCACCATGGCAGATGGTGAAATGTGAATTAAATAAAAATTTGGAATTAAAAGTCTAAAAAGGTGAATATGAAACTATTGTCAATTGTTGTAAACTCATCTAGTTCACTAATGTCCTTTAGGGAAGGAAATCTGTCTTACCTGGTCTGGCCTACATGTGACTCCAGACCCACAGTAATGTGGTTCATTCTGAAATACTCTCTCAGGCATGGGCAATAAATGCTGGCCCAGCCAGCGATGCCCACGTCCCATGAACAAACAAAAAAAAAATCCTCTATCCATGCAAGGGGGGGGGGAAGAGACGAGGGTTGCAATCATGTATGTGATTGGTGTGGCTCAATTAGGAAGCGAGAGATGTCGGTTAACCCTGGACGGTGGGCCTAGAGGGGCACGTGACATGTGCTGGCCCAAGAAAGGGTATGGAAGGGGTATGGCCGATCAGCAGGGGAGGGGGACGGGGAGCCTCCTCACCAGGCTGGTCATGTGGAATGTGCAAGGGTTGAAGGGCCAGTTAACGGTCACGTCTGTTCATGTACTTTAGGAGTCCGAAGGCAAATGTGGTGTTTCTGCAGAAGACACGCCTGAAGCTAGGGGATCAGACGAGGCCGAGGGAGGGATCGGTTAGGCGGTTGCTCCACTCGGGGATGGATATGAAGATGTGGGGAGTGGTGGTGTTGGTTAATAAGAGGATGCTGTTTGAGGTTGGGAACATTGTGGCCGATCCGGGGTGTAGGTATGTGGTGGTCAGTGGGAAGCTGGAGGGGATGCCAGTGGCTCTGGTTAATGTTTATGCCCCAAATTTGGATAATGTGAATTTTATGAGACGGGTGCTGGCGAGGATTCCAGATTTAGATGTGCACCGGTTAATTATAAGGTGCGGGGGGGGGGGGGGGGGGGGGGGGGGAAAGAGAAGAGATCATAATACGGGGGGGGGGGAGAGAAGAAATCATAATACCGTCCTGGACCCGAGCCTGGATTGGTCGACCTCGAAGTCGTTGAGGAGTCGGCAGTGGCTAGGGAGCTGAAGGGGGAGGAGGCGAGACCAATGGAGATTTGGGAGAATGAGGGCGAAGGAGTTTTCATACACCTCCCATCTACACCGGGTGCTTTCCCGGATCCATTGTTTCATATTAACAATAATAATCTTTATTAGCATCACAATTAGGCTTACATTAGCACTGCAATGAAGTTACAGTGAAAATCTCCTAGTCGACACATTCAGGCGCTTGTTTTGAGTACACTGAAGGAGAATTCAGAATGTCCAATTCACCGAACAGCACGTCTTTCGGGGCTTGTGGGAGGAAACCGAAGCACCCGGAGGAAACCCATGCAGACACAGAGAGAACGTGCAGATTCCACATAGACAGTGACCCAAGCCGGAAGAGGAGTTGAGGCATTTCCTGGATGAGTTGCAGGAGGGGCCCCTGAAGGGGAAAGAGGGGATAAGGCATTTCCTGGATGAGTTGAGTGTTTCCCAAGGTGGAGGAGGAGTGAGTGCAGGGCCTGGAGTCCCAGGTTGGTGATGGATAGCATGGGGGCGATGCAGGCGGCTCCAGGTCCGGATGGGTACCCAGTGGAGTTTTATAAGTAGTTTGGGGCAGTGCTGGGGCTATTGTGGGTGAGGGTGCATAATGAGGCGAGGGAAAGGAGGAACTCCCTGCTACTTTGTTGCAGGCTTCTATCTCCGATTCTTAAAAAGGATAAGGACCCAGAGCAGTGTGGGTCATACCACCTGATATGTTGAATGTTGATGCCAAGCAATTGGCGAAGGTGCTTGCACGTGGATTGAGGACTGCATGCCGAGGATGATTGGGGAAGATCAGACAGGTTTTGTGAAAAGAAAGCGGTGACAGCCACTGGCAATGGCACACTGGATGTTGAGGGATTGAGCATGGGAAAGAGTGAGGTGTTCTCCATCAATGTTAGCAGGCAGGAAAGGAAGTTAGGGGAGTTGCCGTTTAGGGTGGTGGGACGAGCTTTGGATATCTTGCTATCCAGGTGGGGCGGAGTTAGGCCCAGCTGCATAGGTTGAACTTGGCCTGATTGATAGAGAGGATGAAGGCAGATTTTAGGAGGTGGGATGTTTTGCCATTGTTGCTGGCAGGGCGGGGGCAAACAATAAAAATTAGTGGTTTCTGTTGCGTTTCAGAACCTGCCTATCTTTGTCCTCAAGTCGTTTTTCAGGAAAGTTAGTGGGTTGATTTTGGGGATGTGTGGGCGGGGAAGGCGAGGGTGGGTGTAGCCATGCTGGCCACGCAAAATGGACACTGAGCCAAACTAAAATGGAAGGCTGCTGGGAAACAGACAGTTCAGCCAGAACAGCAGTCTGCAAAGAGCAGTTTGCATTCTGCAGCAGCAGAAACCAGTTTGGGCTCAGGTGAAAAGACCTTAGCTAGGTGCAAATGGCAAAACGCTTTGCATGCTAATGAGGCCATCAGACTTGAACACCCACACAATAGATACATTTGGTTCTGAATGGACACATTCTAATCAAGACCCAGACATCGAGGCACCAGAAACCTCCAAACAAAAGGACATAAGAAACGCCCCCTCCATCACGGAGACCCCCTCGCATTGGGGAATTAATCCAGTATCGATAAGAAATTGATCCAATAGGTAGAGCCCGCCCGAGAAGAGGGAAGGACAACGGAACCCCTATAAAAGATAGGGACCTCGTGTTGTCCGGTCTGTTAAACCCGTGCTCCGGCTCTGACTGACACCTGGCATCCTGACTCCAGCCGTTGAGCACCAGCCGCCGAAACCGTAAGTTCAACGCTCGCTACGCGATCCAAGCCCACTAGACTCCCAAGTACCAGAACGCTTGCTGAAGGCTGCAGTACCAAGACCAGGACGAAGGCCTCGTTCTCTGACCTTGCCTGTTCCTGTTAGATAAGTATTCTGTTTGCTTAAGTTTAGTTGTAGCTTAGTCTCTTAGTGTGTGCATGAGTATTTATTATTAACTGTATAATAAATATTGATCGTTTGAACTTTACTAATCGGTGTATCGTCTTTATTACTTTGAACTTGACCTTGGAATACTTGTGACGTTGCCTATACGGCAACTGGCGACTCCAGAGCTAAATAATTACATAGAACAGAGCCTAGCAGTGTTAAGCACACGTCGAACTCGGAGGCGTGTTAATACACTCCAATAAACGCGTTTTACGCCCATAGTAAAACGTGCAACATTTAGTGGCGACTCCGCCGGGACCCTGTTGTAAGTGGAAACACCACAGTGTCCAGGACCCTGAAATTTGAATTGGAACTCCAAATTGCAGAGAAAGAAAGAGATCACAAGTATTCAAGGTGTTCAAAATAATAAGCGAAATTCGGAAGTGTGTTTTAGTGCATGCGTACTAACAGGGCTGTAAGGTAAAACTGAAAGCTTTTTGTTGCGACAAACTTTCGGTAGTTTTGTGATCGGAAAATAGCGTAAGCCGTACCCTTTTCACGAAACACCACCCCAGCAACCCCCTGTTCCAAATTATAAAAAGAGAGTCAGAGGAAATGGCCATGCAGGCAATGGAACGTCTGATGGATCCAGCAAAGTTTGTGGTCGCAGCGACCAGCAGCAGTAGCAGAGTAGGCCAGTGTCCCACGTGGGAGCTGGAACTCCGCAAATATCTGCAGGGAAAGGGATGGCCCCTTTGGAAAGAGTTTTGTGCAAATGAGGAGACAGGTCCCGGAAGTATAGGTCATACTTGGTGGGACAACCTCTCTCAGATACACAAAAAGAGTTTAGGTAAAGCACGCAAGCCGATGGCGATTGTGTCCTGCTTGGCACAGTTGCGAGGCGCAGAGGAGGTCATCAGGACGCTCCGGGCAGATTTAGAGGAAAGGAACCGAATGAGTAAGGTCGATGTCAGGGACATCGAGAAAGAAAACCTGGAATTAAAAGGGAAGTTGGCAGAGAAGGATAGAGAGGTGGATGATGCCAAGAGGGCTCACCAGTCTTGTCTAGCTCATCTGAACAGTTCCCAGACCCAGTATGAGAAAGCCTATCAGGACGTGCAACGTGCCGTTCTGATAAGACAGGAATCGGAAAAGCAGGTGGAGGCATTGCAGAGGCAATGTTCCGATCTCAAAGCAGCTTTGAGAGCACTCCACGCTGCAACGACCGAACAAAGACAAAGCACAGTTGACCACGCGAAATGCAGGAAACAGATTGCGGAACTGCAATCTCTGCTTTCGGTGCAGAATGGCTTCCAAAGCACCTTTGGAGCACAGTTAGATGGGGAAAACGCCCCAGATTGGCAGGAATTAAGCGAGACAGCGCAGCGTTATGTTCAGGGAACATGTGCGCCAGCAGCTCAGCAGAAACGACAGGCACCCCAACCCCCCACAGCTCAGATCATAACCGCACCCATGAATCCCGTAACCACACAGAGGAAAGCCGAATCAGAAGGCGCCCCAGACATAACTTACACCACCCCTTTAACAGTAACCCAGCTAAGGGACGCTTGTGAAAAGATCACTCCGTTCCTCCCCACCGCAGACCCCCACCAGTTTTTCGCTAAAGTAAAACAGCAGGCTACCATGTACGGCCTGGATGAGAGAGAGCAGGTTAAGCTCACCGTGCTGAGTTTAGACCAGAGTGTAGTAGCAGCCCTCCCCGACCCACAAAACGTGGCAGGAGGCAGCCTAGAGGAGATGCACACCGCCATTTTAGATGCCATCGGGTACAATAGAGGTGACCCCGTAGAAGGATTGAATAAGTGCAGGCAGAAGAGATCCGAACACCCCACAGCATTCGCAGGAAGGCTGTGGATTCATTTCAGCGCAGTTTTCGGACAGCTAGATAGAGCGCATTTAACCCGCGAAAACATGGTTAAGTGGACGCGCACCATTATCTCACACGCAACAGAAGCAGGACAGAGCGCTTGCAATAGCTACGACCCCTCAGAAGAGGCCCATAACGAAAAATGGGTCCTGAAAAGATTGTCCCGCGCTTGGGAGCAATCGCTTCAGGCAAAAGGAAAAGTTAGATCCCCAGAAGAGGCTCAGGCTGCTGCAGATATCCAAGCAGTCAGAGAGCACCAGAAGCCCGCATGGGTAAATGAAGGCAAGAGCAGCCCTCAACAGAAAGGACAGGAATGCTATAACTGTGGACAGTTAGGGCATTGGGCAAAAGAGTGTAATGCACCCCAGCGATCTCAGAGAGGCCAGCAGACAGGCACTCTGAACCACAACAAAGCAAAACCCATCCACAATGTAACAGTACAGTCAGGACCCACCAATGTGGACGAGACGAACTGACGGTGTTCGGGCTCCCCCACTTGGGTCTGTGACACACTATGGGACTCATCAGGGAGGCCCGTAGTCACAGCGAAAGTCAAAGGGAAGCCCATAGAGTTACTGTGGGACACAGGAGGATCCTGCACCACCATTAACTCCACAACCACGGCACACGCAGACACGTGGCCGACCACCTCCACCATCACACTTAGCGGGTTCACCGGACACTCGCAGCAGGGACATATCACAGCACCCGTAGCGATCCAGCTAGGGAACATTAGCACAAGGCACCCCGTAGTTCTAGTAAATCTTCCCCGGACAGCAGAACACATCCTGGGGATAGACTTTATGAACGCTCATAGCTTGTCGTTCGACCCAGTGAACCAGTGTGTCTGGCGAATGGCTAGATCAGACAGAGCCCCAGCCACCCTCACAGTAGGAGACTACGCTAATCGGATTAGCGCAGTGGGAGAGTACTCATTCGACCTGACTACACTCCACACCGACAGACAAATTAAGGCCCTACTAAACAAACACAGGACAGCATTTGCAAGTCACCGTCATGACTGTGGTAGAATGACTGGACAAGTTCATGTTACCGGACAGGACCCCCGACCGCAAAAGCAATATAGATTTCCCCTCGAGGCAGAGGTGGAAATAGAAAAAGTTATAGGCAGCTTGTTGGAACAAGGTGTACTGAGAACGGTAGCCTCCACCAACAATGCCCCTATTTGGCCAGTGAGGAAGCCCGATGGATCATGGCGTCTGACCATCGATTATCGGGAACTCAATAAAGTAACCCCCGCAGTAGCCCCAACGGTAGCTACTAGTCCCGAGACCATGCTCAAGCAGGGTCTCAACGCCAAGTACTTCACGGTATTGGACATCAGTAATGGATTCTGGTCAATACCATTGGCAAAAGCGTGCCAATACAAATTCGCATTCACTTTTAAAACACAGCAGTACACGTGGACATGCCTCCCACAAGGATTCCACAATTCACCCTCCATTTTCCACCGACAGCTGGCAAGTGGATTAGAAAAATTTTCCCGACCCGAATGCCTGGTACAGTATGTAGACGACCTACTACTGCAGACAGACACAAAGGCAGAGCACATTTCGCTTCTGGCCGAACTCCTGGAACTCTTAACTGAAATTGGCTGTAAAGTTAACCCGAAAAAGGCCCAAATATTGGAAAGTAAAGTGATGTATTTGGGATCAGTCATCACGCACGGCAAACGCGAGATCGAATTCAAAAGAATTGATTCGATTGTCAAATTGCCCCTTCCCCAAAATGTCTCAGCCCTCCGGTCGTTTTTAGGACTGGTTGGCTATTGTCGGAACCACATAGACGGATTCGCGACAAAAGCCGCCCCACTTTCAGACCTCCTTAAGAAAGGAGCCCCCTGGGAATGGCTTCCGCAGCATACAGGCGCTGTGGAAGAGTTGAAACGAGCCCTTAGTGCAGCACCCGCGCTGCTAGTCCCAGACCAACTTTCACCGTACGCAATAGAGGTAGCGAGCACCGATCTGACCCTCTCGGCCGTGTTGCTTCAGGAACGGCACGAGCAGCTAAGACCAGTGGCTTATGCCTCCCGACTGTTAGACCCGGTAGAACAAGGATTTTCAGCCTGTGAGAGGCACCTCCTTGCTGTCTTCTGGGCAGTGCAGTATTTCTCATACATCACCGGACTAAACCCCATCACCATTCTAACCGAACATACACCCACACAGCTACTACTAGACGGTCGACTGAAGGACGGTTCAGTTAGCCAGATTAGGGCAGCTAGGTGGACCCTACTTTTACAAGGACGGGACATTACAGTGAAACGGACACGCACACACACATACTTAGCAGACAACCTCCAATACCCCGGACAGCCCCATGACTGTGAAATTGTAGCTCCCCTGCATAACACAGGACCCTTTTTAGCAAAAACACCCCCCAGGAAGATAGGGAACCCGAAACAAAGCCCCCAGCCCACAGACACGTGTGGACCCTTGAGGATTTATGTAGACGGTTCCTCCACAGTTTTAAATGGTGAGCGTATCACAGGATGCGGCATCTATGTAGAGGACGCGCAGGGGCGCGCTCTCGAAGAGATAGCTCTTAAGTTACCAGGTCACTTAGGCGCGCAGGCAGCAGAGCTAGCAGCCATAGCGTACATAGTGGACCACCCCGATTCTTTCCCCAGCCCAGCAGACATATATTCAGACAGCTTATATGTATGCAATAGCCTAACAGATTTTCTGCCCCTGTGGAGGACACGAGGTTTTGTCTCCGCAGACGGAAAACCCCTTCCATCAGCCCCCTTACTCCAGCATATCCTAGAGAAAACGAAGGACAGGACCTTCGGCATTATAAAAGTTCGAAGCCACCATAGGTCATCACCCCCTGGGAATGTAAAAGCCGACGCGTTGGCTAAGGCAGGTTCCAGGAGAGGACACTTATGGACCCCCCCAGCTAGCGCACCAGCTAGCGCCCCTGTGAGCGCAGTACAAGTCTCACAGACTGATATTAAAGACCTCGTGGCAGCACAGAAACAGGACGGAGACCTCAGGGAGGTTTTCAAGGGAAACTTTGTGCCTGCTTACGAGCACTTTAAACACGCACTGACCACACATGAGGGTGTGATCATTAAGGACCAACTTTATGTGGTCCCACAGCAGGACAGGAATCAGATGATTGCCTTGTTCCATGACGGACACGGGCATCAGGGAATTGATGCAACAACGAGGCACCTCAGGCAACTCTGTTGGTGGCCTAATCTCAGGAATGATGTAACGCACTACATAGAGAATTGCCTGATTTGTGCTCAGAATAACCCGGAGAGGTATTCTAAGAAAGCACAACTTCGGCATACTCGCCCAGTTAACGGCCCTTGGACAAACCTCCAGATCGACTTTATAGGTCCATTGCCCCCTTGCAGGAATGGCTATAAATACGTTCTGGTGGTGATAGATACCTTTACCAAATGGGTAGAGGCATTTCCCTCACGAACAAACACAGCTAAGACAGCTGCAAAGATCCTGACCCACCACATCTTCACGAGATGGGGTTTACCCCGAAGTATCGATTCGGACCAGGGATCTCACTTTACAGGACGGGTCATGAGGAACGTCCTGACAATATTCGGAATCAAACAGAACTTCCACATTGCGTATCATCCACAGTCCAGCGGGATTGTGGAGCGCATGAATCGGACCCTAAAAACTACCCTCAGAAAAATGGTTCAAGAGAACAATTCCACATGGGATTCAGTGCTCCCCTTTGCACTCATGTTCATAAGGAACACTGTCTCCACATCTACAGGATACACACCACACACACTCATGACCGGACGCCCTATGAAAGGTACAGAATTCCTTTTAGGACTGGACATGACAAGCCCCGAAGTGACGGCCCTCACACATGAAAAGGCAGTTAAAGATCTAGTTGAGACTGTGAGGTCTGCACAGCTCGCAGCCGCAGTCCAGCTAGGGAAACGCCGACAGCAACGGACTGCCTGTTTCAATAAGACCGTACACACCACAGAATTCCAGGTTGGGCAACAGGTAATGTTATCTGTTTATAACCCCAGCAGTTTTTTGGCTCCAAAATATTCCGGTCCCTACTCAATTTCGGACAAAATTAGCCCCTCCGTTTACAGGATAAAGTATCCTAATGGGAAGACCGCGTGGTTCCATATAAACCAGTTAAAGGCATATGGAACACAGGCCAACCATGCTCACCATGTCCTGCTGGATGCAGCAGAACACTTCACCCCGCCCACCAGAGACACTTTTCCACCATCCCCCTCACAGACCAGTTCATCCACGGACTCGCCCACGACTCCGCCCAAAGACCACTACAGACCACGCCCCGACACGCCCACAAGCTGCCACAGCAGAGACAGTAGGACAGACACTGACTCTGAAGACAGCGACACCACACAGCCATACAGCCCACACTGCACCAACTACGACCCCGACTCCAGTGACCCCATGGAAGTCACCTACCTCAAATATCCAGAACCACCACCCGACCCCGACTACCCCGACAACACACTCGACACTACACAATGGCACAGGGACAATTCCTACAGACTTGTCCGCAATGACGAGAGTGACCCCCGGTCACACAACTCCAAAATAGCATGCCTGATCCACACAAGGGTGTGGGATCCGGGAGAGCAGGACGACACGGTGTCTGACTCCCGACACGGCAACCCCTTTGTGACCCTGTTCACAGAGGCAGAATCAAAGTGAGGTGTCCAGATGATGTAAGATAGGAATCGTTTGAGGGAAACGATGTCCTTTCTGATGGAACCTGCACGTATGTTTGTCTTCGTTTTATGTTTGTTTGTTTCAGGAATGTACATTGTTCAGCTGGAGGATGGACATCTTCTTTTCAGCTGAAAAGATTGTGACCACCTCACATACACGTTAGTTTGTCTGCCGAAACTTTTGAGAACTTCGGTTTGATTGGAGATCCTTTCCAAAGCTGTAAGGCCACACGCCAAATAGCTTGTCCGCAGATATCTCTGAGAACTTCAGTGATGTCCTCAGTTGGAGCACCTTGGCTCCCTTGGTTTTTTTTAGGTGCCCCTCTATTCGGCGAAATAGAGGCTGCAAGTCATGGTCAACACATTCGTACCCGTTTCTTCCAGGTTACTCAGGCAGTGGACAAACGGCACTGAGGACCCGCCCTGTCTGAGAACCAACCCTTGGTCAGCCAAGCTCGGGTATGGCACAGCACGCCCTACCCGGGGATCCCATCCAACTCGTACCCGTAGCGGCCCATACGCAACTCATTCGGATGTTTATTTCCAAGTTTGTTTTCATTTTAGGTTAGGTAGCCCTTCGGCCACCATCCCACATGCTATTTACATCCGGGAACATTCGGATGGTAAATCAGCAAAGCCTGCGAGACGGCTCGCAGAAGGAAGGATTGTTAGGTGTATGCTGGTCTTTAAATTCGCTTTTTGAAAAAAAAAAATGAGGGGAGTCACAGGGTGTGACTTAGCCAGTCATTTTAAAGGGTCAATTGGGTTTTGAAAGACAGATGCACTAACAAGTAAAGGTCTTAAACTGTGTATTGACAGATACTGTGCTTGATCCCAAAGGTTTCAAAGGACGAGACAGAGGTCGAAGCCAGGATTGTCAATACCGGAGGAAGAAGGAAGAGAAAGAAGAAGAACAACAAAAGATGATGGAAGCCCACTTATTACTGTTTAATGTCATATGTATATGTGTGGAAACAAGACACGTTTCCCCCACAACCCCCACCGTAAATGTTAGTACAACAAACCCCCAGTGCTCAGCTCTGATCAGCGAGGTTCAGACCTGGTGTACTAAATTCATGACGTGGTACTCCATGTCCTACATAATCGAATCACTGTTGGTGATCGCGATCCTCATCATCCTAGTGCAGACCCTCAGGTTGAGGAAATGGAAGAGGAGAGCCTCTCGTTCCAGCACCTCACCCATCTATAGAGTGCAATCCCCCATCTTCGGATTCCACCAAACCCCTCAACCCCTCACTGATTACAACACTCTGTAAATAAAATTCAGCCATGTATTATATTGTTCCATACTCGACTGCCGAGTTGGGAAGTGTGATGTTGTGGTGTGAATGGTTAAGGTTTAGAGTGATTAAATGTTTAAGTTAAGGTTAAGGTTAATAGTGATAGGTAGAGGTTCCCAATTGTAGTAATGCATGTCCCTTTTGACATAGGGCCAAGTAGAGATGTTAGTTAAATTTTTTTTTCTCTTCTTCCCATAGTTTAGAACAGAGTAGAACAGGAACTGGCAAGAGGTCAGAACACAAGGAGGCAAAGTACATAGGTGATCCTTCACAATAGTACGATTGTGAGGATCACAAGGAGGGAATGTAGCCATGCTGGCCACGCAAAATGGACACTGAGCCAAACTAAAATGGAAGGCTGCTGGGAAACAGACAGTTCAGCCAGAACAGCAGTCTGCAAAGAGCAGTTTGCATTCTGCAGCAGCAGAAACCAGTTTGGGCTCAGGTGAAAAGACCTTAGCTAGGTGCAAATGGCAAAACGCTTTGCATGCTAATGAGGCCATCAGACTTGAACACCCACACAATAGATACATTTGGTTCTGAATGGACACATTCTAATCAAGACCCAGACATCGAGGCACCAGAAACCTCCAAACAAAAGGACATAAGAAACGCCCCCTCCATCACGGAGACCCCCTCGCATTGGGGAATTAATCCAGTATCGATAAGAAATTGATCCAATAGGTAGAGCCCGCCCGAGAAGAGGGAAGGACAACGGAACCCCTATAAAAGATAGGGACCTCGTGTTGTCCGGTCTGTTAAACCCGTGCTCCGGCTCTGACTGACACCTGGTATCCTGACTCCAGCCGTTGAGCACCAGCCGCCGAAACCGTAAGTTCAACGCTCGCTACGCGATCCAAGCCCACTAGACTCCCAAGTACCAGAACGCTTGCTGAAGGCTGCAGTACCAAGACCAGGACGAAGGCCTCGTTCTCTGACCTTGCCTGTTCCTGTTAGATAAGTATTCTGTTTGCTTAAGTTTAGTTGTAGCTTAGTCTCTTAGTGTGTGCATGAGTATTTATTATTAACTGTATAATAAATATTGATCGTTTGAACTTTACTAATCGGTGTATCGTCTTTATTACTTTGAACTTGACCTTGGAATACTTGTGACGTTGCCTATACGGCAACTGGCGACTCCAGAGCTAAATAATTACATAGAACAGAGCCTAGCAGTGTTAAGCACACGTCGAACTCGGAGGCGTGTTAATACACTCCAATAAACGCGTTTTACGCCCATAGTAAAACGTGCAACATGGGGGTGGTGTTGCTGAATTTGATAAATTATTACTGGGTTGCAAACATTGCGATGGTGAGGAAATGGGTCGTGGAGGACAGGTCAGTTTGAGAGTAGGTGGAGGCAGCATCTTGTAGGGGAATGCGCTTGAGGGCCTTGCTGTTGGTGCCTCTGCTGTTCTCACAAGCCAAGTATTCTGTTAGTCCAGTGGTGATGTTGGCATGGAGGGTGTGGGGGCAGTGTAGGCAGCACTTGGGGTTAGAGGGTCTGTCTTTGTCGGCAATTATTTGTGATAACCATAGGTTTGTGGCAGCGAGAACTGATGCAAAATTACGGGCGTTTGAGTTGCATAAGAGGAATAGAAGAATGGGTTTATCTACATGCAGGTTCGCGATTTTGTGACGGGAGAAGTGCCATCTTTCCCAGGGTTGCCGCCTCCGGTGCTGCAAGATAAGCTTCTGTCAGAGGATGAAATTGAGGAGGGGAAAGTATTGGATATTTACAAGGAACTGATGGAATGAAAGGATGCCCGAATGTTAAGTGCAAATGGGAGGAGGTGTTGGTAGAGTTGATGGGGGCCGGGTTATGGGCTGAGGCTTTGGGGAGGGTGAGAGCGAGAGAGACAGCGAGAATGTGTATTGGCCTTGCCCCCTGATAGCCCAAGGCAGATTGTGTTATGTTGCAGGGACCCGGAGCTGCCGATTGCAGGGATGTGGATCAGTGACCTGGCAGAAGTCTTGCGGCTAGCAAAGATCAAGTTCTCTGCAGGGGCCTGTTGACTTCACTTTGAGCTGGAAACCGTTCATTGATTTCTTCAAGGAGGGGTCAGCGAGGGGGGGGTGCCTTGGTATAAATTCTTTAACAACAGCATTTCACATTTTTCCTATGACAAATGTGTTCCATCAACCTCCCTTTTTGAATAACGGAGCTACATCTGCTATTTCCCGATCTAATTGCTTATTCCTTGAATCCAGGGAAAGTTTGGAAAACTTAAAACCAAGGCATCAATTATTTCACTAGCCATTTCTTTTAAGATCGTTGAATGAATTCCATCAGGACCCAGACTGTCAGCCGCAGCTCCAACACTTTACTCAGTAGCACTTCCCTGATGATTGTAACCCGAGTTCCCTGGCTTCCAATTCCTGATTTGCTGATATTTCTGTGATGTTACTTGTATTGTGTAGATGTAGAGAATTGCTTTGATGCTTTTTTTCCTTTGAAAATGTGGTTTTACGTTTGGATTAAATGTCTTGTCAGCAGGGATTAGATATTTCAGTCTGCTTGTCAACATTATGTTCACATCAATTTACACTAAGCAGAAGCATAATACTATCAAAGTGGCAACTTCAAGAATTAACTAGTTAATAAAATGCGATCAAATAACTAACCTGCATAAAAAGGACACAATCTGGTATAACTGCCACAGACCATTTACATACTGCAAATTGCAGTTCCGTACATTTAAGGTTTTAGTCTGCTGTTGGTAAAAGTGCCCTATTTATAGTCACGTGGTTTGATAATTTGAACAACAGCCTAAAATCATGGCTGCCACAAGCATTCCGGTCACAATTTATTTATTTAAAGCAAATGCTGGAATAGAGACCATATTAGCGAAAGGAATGCCACTGCACAACCTGTACCAAAAGAGCATCAATAAGGGATTAAAAGCTAGGATGGCTTTGCAGCTCTGATGAAAGTCATCAACCTGAAACATTACCTTTGTTTCTCTCTATAGATTGGATTTGTTTATTGTCACATGTACCGAGGTACAGTGAAAAGCATTTTTCTGCAAACAGCTCAAACAGGTCATTGAGTACATGAAAATAAAATAAAATAATAGAAAATACATAATAGGGCAACACAAGATACACAATGTAAATACATAGACACCGGCATCGGGTAAAACACACAAGAGTGTAGTATTAGTCAGTCCATAAGAGAGTTTTTAGGAGTCTGGTTACAGTGGGGAAGAGGATTCTAGCTGACCTGCTGAACCTTTCCAGCATTTTCTGTCAGACTTCCAGTAACCACAGTATTTTGCTTTTGTTAGGATCCATATATTGCTGACACTTTCATTACTAGCAAGCTTTATGATAGTTCGAAACTAGTTTGAACCTGGATTTGTTAGCTCATACTTCTGGAAATATGCCAATTTAAGATTTTCTAAAAAAGTCAACTTTAACCGTGTTAATCTTGCTGGTAAAAAGGAATCAGCTGTTGTTTTCTACTATAAACTTAATAGGGCAGTTAATACCCCCTTCTCCATGCTTACATTTTTTGGGGGCTATTTTTGTAATATTCAACCACAAGGACGTACACGCACGAGCTGTTTCCACAGGCCTCTATTTTTGTTATTGAACCATCTTGGCTTTTAGAATGCAACACAGAATACCACAAGTGCTTGCTCTGTGATGACTCTCTCACTCCTACACCTCTTTCTCAATGACTGGCTGAACTCATCCTCTGAATAACGGGCAAAGGATAATCTACAGTCAAGTAATCAAGGGTCTTACCCCCGGCAACCCAAAAATGTGCACGGTAGTGCTCCTTAATTGGAAAAATAAAAATAAAAATAAAATTTTAATAAAGCAATCACTGGTCAATAAGTCACAGTACAACACATTTCTCGTATCCACTATGCAAGCACCAACAATTAAGCACTTACTTTGAAGTATTGCTCAAAGATCTCAACCAACCTGAAAAATTATATCAACCAAGGGTTTACATGTGACAGAATCCATACTCTACACAGCTGCACTATGTTAGTCACACTTTCATGCACCTACCCACGCTGGGGACTAGGATTTGCTAAAAATTAAAATAGCTAATCTAAAGACAATCAATATCTGCTGCAGTATACAGCATGGTTTGTGCTATGTTATTTTGACTTTCACCAGGAATAAAGCCAAGTGGCTGAGGTGTTCCACAGAAAAGTTTAATATTTTCAATATGAATTGGCAGTGGAAGTGCTGCACTGACTAGTTCGTGAATACATCTGGAAAACTCTTAATTTTACCTTATAAGGGAAAGGGCAGCACGGTGGTGCAGTGGGTTAGCACTGCTGCCTCACGGTGCCGAGGTCCCAGATTCAATCCCGGCTCTGGGTCTCTGTCCGTGTGGAGTTTGCAAATTCTCCCCGTGTTTGCGTGGGTTTCACCCCCACAATCCAAAGATGTGCTGGGTAGGTGGATTGGTCACACTAAAATTGTCCCTTAATTCGAAAAAATGAATTGGCACTTTAAATTTTTAAAAAAATGATTATAAGGGAGTTGGAGTACAGAATGCAGGCATGAATTTAGTGCTGAAGGGAAAGGAGGT
Source organism: Scyliorhinus canicula (assembly GCF_902713615.1). Lineage (NCBI taxonomy): Eukaryota > Metazoa > Chordata > Chondrichthyes > Carcharhiniformes > Scyliorhinidae > Scyliorhinus > Scyliorhinus canicula. Next base: position 266,559,079 of record NC_052147.1, read on the forward strand.
GCTACGTTTTGTACCTTTTTCCAGTCTCCATGAATGCTCCACGGTATTAAATAGGTGGACAGGTGGGTGACTGGTTGGTGAGAAGATTTTACCTCTCCGAATGGGGGCAATAGTTTGAATCAGTGCTGGGGGATATAATTAATGTATTGCTTACAGCTTAACTAGTTAAGTTACCTAATATAACTACAGATAACAGTTAGGTGGTATTGCTAAACTCAACCTAATTAGTCAAAAACAAACCCAGTAAAGATGGTAGGACAGGTGGTGAGTTGCAGCTGCAGCATGTGGGATCTGGTGGACACCAATCTGATCCACAGCAACCAAATCTAGAGTTAAGTGGCCTGCAGCTCTAAAAACTTCAGCTGAGTTGGTAAGCCGAGTCCCTAGTATTGGATGCTGCAATGAATCAGGGAGGGAGAAAGTTATCTGGACAGTTTGCTCCAGGCAGCAGTCACAACCCTTATCCAGGTACTTTTGATTTGGTTCATGATCTTAGGCAGAAGGGTGCGACTGCCAATGAAGCAGGTATGGGGATCCAGAAGGTAGCAATGGGGGAACCTCACACCCTGGCAATTGTTCAACATGTTGAGGTTCTTGCAGCTTGTATGAAAGAGAGTAGAGTGGGTGAGCAAACTGATGACAGCACCATGGTGCAAGGAGCCATTCAAGTGGCGGCAGCAAAATGGAATGTAGCTGCAGTAGAGGACAGTAAAATTAGGGAAATAGACATTGTTCTCTGCAGCCAATAGTGTGAGTGCTGAACGCTATGTTGCCTGTCCGGTGCCAGAGTTAAGGATATCCTCCAGGCTGGAGAGAAACTTCCAGCAGGAGAAGCAGGATCTAGTTCGTCATGCTTCACATGAGTACAAAATGACATAGGTAGGATTAAGAAAGAGGTCCTGCTAAAGGAATATTGATCAGCTAGGGGCTTAATTAAAATGCAGAGTCACTACCAAGATTACTACCCGAGACACGAGCAATTTGGTGCAAGGCAAACAAGATCAGAGAGTTGAATATTTCCAATTTTCTCTGTCAGTTAGCTTTGACAAAGAGTCATCGGACTCGAAACATTAGCTCTTTTCTCTACCTACAGATGCTGCCAGACCTGCTAAGATTTTTCTGTATTTTCTCTTTCGTTTCAGAGAGTTGAACATGTGGTTGAAAAACTGGAGTAGGAAAAATGGGTTTCAATTCATGGTGCAACAGTGGCAATGAGTGAGCTTTACCATTGGATGATCTTCACCTGAACCAGGTTGGTACCAGTTTCCTGGCAAGTTGTATAATTAGGACAGTTCAGAGGATTTTAAACTATATAGCCAGGAAAGGGTTCACATTCGGGTAGATTTGGAAGGTTCAAGAGGCAATATCACAGAGAAATGGTCTAATCCAGGGGTGGGCAAACTTTTCCGTGCAAGGGCCGCATTCAGAAATTCACAATTCACAAAGGGCCGCATAGTATATTAAGTAAAATAATTACTTCACCCGGTTATGATTCTGGGCGCCTCATATAGAACATAGAACAGTACAGCACAGAACAGGCCCTTCGGCCCTCGACGTTGTGCCAAGCAATGATCACCCTACTCAAGTCAACGTATCCACCCTATACCAGTAAGTAACCCAACAGCCCCCCCACCCATTAACCTTTAAAAAAAAATTAAAAAAAAAAAAATTTTTTTTTAAACAAAATTTTTTTTTTTTTTTTAATGACTTGGAGGGCCGCAGAAATACCTTTGGCGGGCCGCATGCGGCCCGCGGGCCGTAGTTTGCCCACCCCTGGTCTAATCTAATCTTTATTTGTGTCACAAGTAGGCTTAAATGAAGTTACTATGAAATTCCCCAAGTTGCCACGTTCCGGTGCCTGTTCGGGTACACTGAGGGAGAATTCCAAACGTCCAATTCACCTCACAAGCATGTCATTCGGGACTTGTGGGAGGAAATCGGAGCGCCCGGAGGAAACCCACAGAGGTACGGGGAGAACGTTAACCAGAGTGTGCCAGAATGGGACAGAATGCACAGAAGGAGTGCAACAGTAAATATGGTCAGAGTAGGGAAAAATAGCTTTAAACTTAGAGGAGGAAAAAAGGTTCGGGTGAAGGGAGATTAGCTTGTGGCACAATGAGAGATAAAAGCTTTAGATATAATCACCATTACAGAAACATGGTTATAAAGGAGACCAGGGTTGGGAATCAAATATTTCAGGGTACACACATTCTGAAAAGACAGGTAGAAAGCAAAAGAGGGGAAGCCCTGATAATAAAAAGGGCATAAGGACATTAGTGAGAAAGAATCTTAGCTCAGAAAATCAGAATGTAAAACCAGTAAGGATGGAGATTAGGACTAACAAGGGTCAGAAAACACTGATTGGGGAAGTTAATTGGCTTCCTAATAATAATCGGCTAATACTGTTGGACAAAATATTAAACATTAATTATTGGAGCTTATAACAAGGGAGACTTTAATCTTTGTATAGACTGGACCATTCAAATTGGTAACGGTGGTCTAGAAGATGAGTTTGTAAAATGCTTTCATGACAGTTTCCTGGAGCAATACATTGTAGAACTAAGTGAGGATAATGCTATTCCGTATCTAGTATTGTGCAATAAGACAGGGCTCATGAGTAAAGTCATACTAAGAGATCCACTGGGAAACAGTGAAACTGGGAGGTCAGTCAGATCAGCCATGATCTTATGGAGGAGGCAACTGGCCGACTCCTGCTCCTAACTTGTATGCAACAATGGTCTTGCTACAATGGAGATTGAATTAAGTACACATTAAGTTTGAAACCACATAATCATAAACAAGAAGCTGAAAATTAAACAAACTAGATCTCTCTGACTTACTATATTCCCAAGAGTTTTGCCATTTAGAATACATTTTCCCTCTATGTTAGACCTACAAAAATGCATTACCTCACATTTGTCCGGATTAAACTCCATTTGCCATTTCTCTGCCCAAGTCTGCAACCTATCTATGTCCTACTGTTCCCAGAACTGGATGCAATCTTCTAGTTGACACCGACCCATTCAATAAAGGTATGACAAAAGTTGATTGGATAAACAGATTAACAGGTATGGCAGTGAATAAAGGAGAAAATATTTAAACTACCAATTCAAAATGTTCAAGAAAAATAAATTCCATTGAAAAACAAAAGCTCAGCAAGGAAGGTCCATCTGTAGCTTACTTTAAGGATCATATTCAATTAACAGGGTTGATAATGTTTCAAAGAACAGTAGCAAGATTGAGGGTGTTTTAGAAACCAGTAAAAGAGCCACCAAAAAGTGGATTAAAAGAAAGGAAAAAATAGAATGTGTGATTAGGCTAGCCAGGAATGTAAAAATAGACCTACGAGCTTTCGCAAATATAGAAAAAGGATGAGAGTAGCTGAAGTAAACGTTGGTCCTTTAGAAGCACAGGAAGTAGAAATTATCATGGGGATGAGGAGTTAGGAGAAACGAAGAAAAAATATTTTTTGTTTGTCTTCACTGTAGAAAGCAGAAGTTATATACCAGAAATAGAGGACAACCCAAGGACTAATAAGAGTGACAAAATTAAGATAATTAATATCAGCAGAAAAAGTACTGGAAACACTTAAGGGACGAAATTCCAATAAATCCCCAGGACTTCATAGCCTTCATCCCTGGGTTCTAAAAGAGATAACTACAGAGATAGTGGATGTACTAGTGATGATTTTACAAAATTCCCTGGATACTGGACCTGCTACAGCAGATTGGAAATTAGCAAATTACCACTGTTCAATAAAGGAGAAAGAGAGAGAAAACAAGGAACCACAGGTCAGTTAGTCTGAAATTAGTCACAGGATGTGTTGAAATCTGTTATTAAGGAAGTCTGAACAATGCAGTTAGAAAAACACAGTATGGTTGGAGCAAGTCAAGATGGTTTTCCGAAAGGAAAACTGTTTGACATAAGAGTTGTAGGGTTTTTAAGAGATTTTTGAAAATGAAGAAGAGACGTAGAAAACCTGGACTACCAAAAGACATTGCGTAAGGTGCCACACTAAAAGTCAACAGGCAAGATCAAGGCTCATGGATTTGTAATCATATATTAAAATGGATAAAGGATTAGTTGCCAGACAGAAAGCGGAGTAGGAATAAATGGGGAATTTTGAAGTAGACAGGTTGGGAGTACTGGAATGTTGTAGCCACCTGAGATGGCCACTAACGAACACAAAATGGAAGACTGCAAAGAATGCAGGGAAAACGGACATGTTAAAGAGCAAACAGCTTGCAGAGCAATTATGTATTGGGACAACTGCAGAAACCGGTTTCTGACTGCTGCAGAGACCAGGCAGCGCTGTGAAAGAGAAGTCGTTAGCATACTAATGAGGTGATACCGGGCAAGTCCCAGATACAATGGACACAAATTAAGTATCAATCGATACATTCTATAGGAGACCAGACCCAGTGGCGCCAGAGAAGCCCAGGACAATAAGTCCTAAGAACCGCCCCAGCAACCAAGGAACGGCCCTATGATTGGGGGGTTCAAAACATATCGATTGGGAAGAGGCCCAATCGATCCCAAGCAGGTAAGGGAGTCCGCCCAAAGGGGCGCGGACCCCCTGGGACCTATAAAAGAAAGGTCCCACACATGGTTCAGTCTCCTGTCTCCGGCCTCCGGCTCCAGCCTCCAGACTCCTGTCTTCTACACCAGCCGTTGAGCAGAAGCCACCAACAAGTAAGTGCCTAAACGACGACCGCTACCTGACACAGGCATTACTGACACCCTTGCCAACTGATAGCGATCCGAAGCCTGCAGACCAGAACAGAACAAAGGCCTTGTTCCCTGACCTCGCAGTTCCTTCCTAGCTAAGTATTAGTTGTTTAGTGGTAGAAGTAAGTTTAATCTTTAGCATGTGCATGAGTGTTATCATAATTGTGTTATAATAAACTCTAATTGTTTTGGACTTACTAATTGGTATACAGCTTTATTGCTTTGAACTTCACCTTGAAACCTGTGGCAGTGTCTTTACGGCACCTGGCGACTCCAGAGCTTAGAACGAGAAACAGAGCCAAAGCGAGTGTTAAGCACACTCACCCAGAACGACCAACAATGTCGCAGAAGGCCCCAGCTATTTAAAATCTATATCAATGGCTTAGATGAAGAAACGGAGAAATGTACCCAAGTTTGCTGATGACACAAATTTAGGTGGAATTACAAGGTGCAAGGAGGACACAAGGAGGCTGCAGAGTTATAGACAGGTTAAACAGCTGGGCAACAAGGTGGCAGATGGAATATAATGTGGGAAAATGTGAGGTTATTCGTTTTGGTTAGAAGAATAGAAAAGCAGCATTTTTTTTTAGAAGACATGAGGAAAACAGAACTAGGGATCACAGTTTCAGGATAAGGGACTAATAATTTAGAACCAAGATGTGCAAAGAATTTGTCTCCCAAAGGGTTGTGAATCTTTGGAATTCTCTACCCCAGATGGTTATTGATGCTCCATCATTGAATATATTTAAGACTAGCTTAGAAAAGCAGAATTTGTTTTTTTAGAAGACATGTAACTTATGGTGTTTGATGTTCAAAGAGACTTGGATGCACTCATACACAGAACACAAAGTCAGCATGCAGATACAGCAAGCAATTAGGAAAGCAAAGAAAGCAAAAAAAGGTAGCTTTTTTGGTCTTTCAGGGAATCGAGGGGTATGGGCAATACGCAGGAAAAATGGAATTGAAACCCAAGATCAGCATTGATCACTTTGAATACTTGAGCAGACTTGACTGACTGATGATCTAATCCTGCTCCTTTTCTTATGTTATGTTCTTATAAATGTTTGGGCTCAGTTGTGATTATGTGGATGCATCTTTCCCTCCGAACAAAACCAATAATCTCTTATTTTTTTAAAACTTCATTTCAATGAAGCTATTTAGTTGGGGAGAGATAGAATGAACAAGATGCTGACAAAGGCAAGTAATAAAAGAAACTAAAATATTCACAATGTAAACTGCACTGTAAAATATCACCCATTAATTCAGTCCTAAATAAAAGCTTGCAATTGTTACTCACTGATTTGGAGTTCCAGGTGGAGAACGTGAAGGGAGACTTTGTGTTTCAAGTCGGTCATCTGACAGTGAATTCCTGCTTACTGATTCCCAGTCCATCCCGCTCATCATCTTTCTCGTTAATGGTTTACTGGGTGATCTGAATCATTAAAGGCAAAGAAATTACATCTTTTTAAAACAAGGCTTCAACAAGGAGGGAACATTATCAATTAGGTCTTAACATTATGTTGCGACAATAATGTAGATCTTGCATACAAGACAGCCTAAAGCTACATTGTACAGTAAATGTACATTGCTTGAAATATGATCCCTCTAATCTTCCACATCTCCAATGAATGCAGATTAAAACATTAATATACAGTGAGCAGCAACACCTCCACAATATGATTCACCACAGACTTGAGTAATCATAATTTATCTGGTGATTACAGTTATTAAATACATGATCCTGATCTTACAAAGCCTCAAACCAAGCAGTCATTAATTACCATTTTTGTTGTAAACTGAACATCTTAAAAGAACACTAATTTATGTATAACAAAGCAGTAAAACATATATACTACATTCCCACAGCCTCACCGTCCACATTTTCTTCCCCATAACTTGTTCCTTTTCAGACATTAAGCAGTGTTGCAAGCAGATATTCTGAACATTTATGCCTTTGTACAAGTTTTCCCACAATACGGTAAATGGAAAATCATGTGATTAACGTACACCTCCATCTGCCTACTCATCTCTTTCACTGAACTACATTTGTATACTTAGGCTAGAATTTAAAGTTACCTGTGATACATGCATATTAATCTATTTAACTTAGTTTCTTTCAAATTATAATCGGAAACTAAAGACACGCTGTAGTTTGTTGTGCATTTTCTAACAACTGAAGGAAAACTATCTCAACAGTTTTAACTTCTGGGTCCCACCCACACTCAAACTGCTTTGACGGATTTCCTGTGCAATTTGGAAATTTCGCAGAAAACGTAACCACATTGCATTAGTGAGCTGTTCTCAGCCGTGGTTTTTCTGACCACCATGGTTCTGTCTGCACTGCCAATTCGACGGTCACATGGAAAATATGCCAATAACCAAAGTTACTAAATTCTTGTGGTATAAAGTGCCGTATAAAATTCCTTTCCTCTTCAAGCTTCGCCCTTTTTTGCCTTTACCACTCCCCTTCCCAGATACTATTTAATTTATTGTATAATGTTCCAAAATATTGATAAACACTACAAGTATCCCAGAACTTCCATAAACAAGTTTTGAACCTGCATCATAACCATTAGTTCACCCACAGTCAGATTTTGGTGACTGCGATCTGTAACAACATCTTTTAATGTTGGCAAACACTCCAAGGCGGAGTGCAATCAGAAGAAATTGAAAACTTGCGGAGGAAGGTGATTTTGGACAGGTCTAAAAGGTAGGTTTTAAAGAAAGTCTTAAAAGGAGACACAAATGGGGAGGCAAAGAAATTTAGAGAAGGAATTCTAAAACTTAAGGCGTAGGCAGTGAAAAGTGAATATTTCCATCTGAACTCTTGTGCCAGAGTAGTTTTCTTTAAAGGTGAATTTTATACATGAAAGGACACAATTAGATAATTCATCCATTTCTTTTGAAATGGCTTCAACACACAACAGTGAAACATATTGACTAAATTAAAAGAAAATAGATGCATATGAGCTACACTAGATTAATGTTTCTGATATTAAACAACAAAATCAAACACTTTTTCTATTATTTTATCCTTAACATGTCAATTTGATCAGATATAGCTAGCATTGATGAAAAAATGTCAATAAACTGTACTGTCAATTCAGTGAAGAACAAATATGGAATCTAGCAGAAAAACCCTAGTCTTTTTTTAATTAGATGTGAAAGCTGTCAACTTAGGTACAACTTTAGAGATAACAAAACTAGCTAGATGTGGAACTGAAAAGATGATTTTTCATGATGATTGTAATTTCCTTATTCAACAAAAAAAAACATACCTCAGTATTAAACAGAGTGATTATCTTTGATTGAGTGATTTGATTTATTGTCACATGTACTGAGGTACAGTGAAAAGTATTATTCTGCGTACAATCCATACATGAAAAAAGAACCATAGGAATACATAAATACAATGTAAATACAGAGGCATTGGCAGTGGGTAAAGTATATGGAGTGTAGTACTACTCAGTAGAGAAGATGTGAAGAGATCAGTTCATTCCATAAGAGTGTCATTCAGGAGTCTGGTAACAGCAGGGAATGTTTTTGAACCTGTCAGTGGGTGTTCTCAGACTTTTGTATCTTCTGCCCGATGGAAGAGACAACAACCTGTGTGGGAGGGGTCTTTGATTATGTTGCACGCTTTCCCGAGGCAGCGCGAGGTGTAGACAGAGTCAATGGATGGGAGGCGGTTTCATGTGATGGACTAGCCTGCATTCATGACTCTCTGTAGTTTCTTACGGTCTTGGGCCAAGCAGTTGCCATAATCAGGCTTTGACGCAGCCAGATAGGATGCTTTCTCTGGAATATCTGTAAAAATTGGTAAGAGTCAATATGGACATGCCAAATTTCCTTAGTTCCCTGAGGAAGTAGAGGTGCTGCTGTACTTTCTTGGCTGTAACGTTGACGTGGGTAGACCAGTACAGATTGTTGGTGATGTGAACACCTAGGAATTTGAAACTGTCAACCATCTCCACCTCGCCACCATTGATGCAGATAGGGGTGCATATGATATTTCGCTTTCTGAAGTCAATGATCAACTCCTTAGCTTTGCTGAAGTTTAGGGAGAGATTGTCGTTGTTATAGCACGCCACTAGGCTCTCTATCTCCCGCCTGCACTCTGACTCATCGTTGTTCGAGATCTGACCCATGACGGTCGTGTCATCAGCAAACTTGTAGATGGAGTTGGAGCCAAATATCGCCACACGGTCGTGTGTGTTTCGGGAGTATAGTAGGGGGCTAAGTACGCAACCTTGCGGTGTCTCGGTATTGAGGGCTATCATGGAGGTGTTGTTGTTTATCCTTACCGATTGTGATCTATGAGTCAGGAAGTCGAGGATCCAGTTGCAGAGGGAGGAGCCAAGTCCAAGGTTTCAGGATTTAGATATGGGCTTGGCTAGGATTATGGTGTTGAAGACAGAGCTGTAGTCAATGTAGGAGTCTGACGTAGGAGTCCTTGTTGTTGAGATGCTCTACGGACGAGTGTAGGGCCAGGAAGGTGGCGCCTGCTATGGACTGGCTGTGACGGTACGAGAATTGCAGTGATCAAACCAGTCTGGAAGTTTGGAGTTGACGACCAACTTCTCGAAGCACTTCATAATGATAGATGTCAAGTCACTGGACGGTAGTCTTTGAGGCACGTTGCCTGGTTCTTCTTTGGTACCGGTTTAAGGTGGTCTTCTTGAAGCAGGTGGGAACGGGAGTGGTTGAAGATATCCACAGGTTGTATGCGCAATAAATTTTATGACATTATTATTTTATTGTCGACCAGCACTACCTGTCAGCCTGGCAACCTCTCCCCATCTGAGTCAGGTGGCCATACCTTAACCCACACTCTTGAGCACAAAAGCTTGGCTGAAATTTTAATGCGACACTGAAGGAGCTTTGGCAGAAGTGCCACTTGTTCAGAGGCATTAATCTGAAATGCCCTTTCCTTGTAGAGGTGGTGCAAAAGATTGCATGGCTCTATTCAAAAAGTAGGTGATGGGTAGCTCCCAAATATCTTTATCAACATTCATCCCTCAACAGAAGATATAAACTGGTTGTTTATCTCACTGCTGTTTATGGAGTCATGTTTGCTTCAATATGTGACTACATTTCAAAAGTAATAAAAACAACCAGAACTTCCCGCTGGTCAGGAAGTGCTTTGGATCATCCCGAGGATATGAAGGCAGTTGTATAAATACAAATTCTATTTTTGTATGATTTAAAGGTGATAGGAAAATATTAATTGAGCCAGCTGTTCTATTATTGCCCAAAGTTTTAACTTGGGAATCCCCATTCAAATCCTTCACAAACAACTTAGAACTTGATTGGATTTCAGACTAAAAACAGAACTACTCCAGAATAGAGAAGTGTGAGAAGTTCGACCTGTGCTGCACACAGACAAAGCACTTCCTGCTTTCTTCAATTATGTGAGGTCAGAACAGCCATGATTGATCTGGTGATTTCCTCAGGTTTGGTTTAATCAATGCTTGCCCTATGACCCAAGGCCAAAAATGACCATCAAGATAGCAGTTTCGATAGAGCACTTAGGGAGAAGGGGATCAAAGCATATTGGGAGAAAGTGGGATTAGGCTATTGAGTTGGATGATCAGCCATGATCATAATGAATGGTGGAGCAGTTTCGAAGGGCCAAATGGCCTCCCCCTGCTCCTATTTTCTCTGCGTCCAAGATGAACTTTTAAAACAATATTTTTATTCTCCATTTTCACATTTTCTTCAGAACTTACACCCCACCAACAAGCAGTAAACCGTAACAAATACAAAGTCAATCCCCTTATCAACAACAACGATCCCATCCTTCCCACCACCCCAAATAACGGCCCACCTGACAATATAAGCATCAAATAAAACAAACCCTCCCACGGTGGGAAAAACAAAGGAAAAAAAAAGATAAAGGAATCAGGAATCGCCTATGGTCACCATTGACCTATAGAGCCCACCCCCAATATTCAATGCCATCCAATCCCCGAAAGAGTACCATAAATGACACCCATGAATTATAACCCCCCCCCCCCCCCCCGCCAACACCTCCCCTCCACTTCCTCTTACAAAACTACTCCCCCCACCCCCCCAACCTCTGTTCCTTCCCTCCCAACTTTCCACCCCGGCTAGACTCATCGGAACCTGTGCTGCCAGGCTCTGATGGCCGCTGCCCCTCCCCCCACCTCACTTCCATTCACTGGTCGGCTTAAACCAGCCAGCGTGGAGGCCCCCGCCCAGGTCTCTTCCTCCCTTGCCCGGTCCCAGGAAAACCAAGAAATCCCCTTTAGCACACAAACCCCACATACACACCCAAGCCCTAAAGAACCATCATTGCAAGTGAAAGTCCCATCTCTTCCCTTGTCAAAATACATACGTTGGCTAATTTAGCACATACACCAGCACGCAGTGAAAAAATATAGTTACATAAGGCTACATACAGTACATGACCATTTCTCAATTCAGCCACAGTTTTTCTGCCTTCGCAAACTCCTCCGCTGCTTCCGCCATCCCAAAATAAAAGTCCTTGGATTTGTAGGTCACCCTCAACTTAGCTGGGTATACTATGCCGCACTGCACCTTACTGATGTACAGTGCCTTCTTCACCCGGCTGAAGGCAGCCCACTCCTTGCCAGCTCCACCGTAAAGTCCTGATATATGCGTATGCCAGCTCCAGCCCACTGCACCACCCGCTTCTGCTTTGCCCAGCACAGGACCTTCTCCTTCACACTGTACCTACTAAAACAGAGTCACTACCCTTGGCAGCTCACTCTCCTTTGGTACAGGCCTCCACGACCGATGAGCCCGATCCAGTTCGTATCGGGAGGGATCATCCTCCTCCCCCAATAGCTTCGCCAACATCGTGGCAAAATACTCAGTCGGCCTTGGGCCTTCCACCCCTTCGGGCAGACCCACAATCCTCAAATTCTGTTGCCTGGATCTGTTTTCCAAGTCGTCCATTTTGGCTCGCAGACCCTTGTTGATCTCTATCACCTTCCGCATCTCCTTCCCCATCGAGGTAAGTTGATCACTGTGCTGCAATAATTTCTCTTCCACTTCCTTCAGCGCCTCACCTTGATCCTGCACCTCCGCCACTGCGCTCAATACCGCCGCTCTCACCAGGGTAATCGCCTCCTCCATCAGCACTTTCAATACTGCCCCCATCTCCTTCCTCATCGTCTCCATGTGTTTTGTGAACTGCCTTTCGAGTTCTGCGGCCATCACCGTAGTAATTTCTTCAGCCGTGGACAATGCGGCCTCTCCTGGTGCCCAAGCCTCCACTTTTCTTGCCGTCCCCGCGGTGACCTTTCCACTCCCCGACGGACTTTCAGCCGTTTAAAAAAAAACTTATTTTCGACATTTCCCTTCACTGTGCCTTCTCTCTGCTTGTACCGCCTCTGTTGCCCCTGGGACCGGGCGTTAAATCCTGAAATGCCGTTCCCGAGGGGGAGCCCTCCAATGTGCGGCTGCTTCCCGCCCGCCGTCACCGGACGTCCTTCCGAGATTAACTTTATTACAACTTTAGGTGAGTTATGAAAATTTGGTTTTGATTTATCTGAATGGGTGGCACAGTGGTTAGCACTGCTGCCTCAACGCCAGGGACCCAAGCTTGATTCTGGCCTTGGGTGACTGTCTGTGTGGAGTTTGTATGTTCTCCCCGTGTCTCCATGTCTTCCTCTGGTTTCTTCCCATAGTCCAAAGATGGCAGGTTAAGTGGATTGGCCATGCTAAATTGCCCCTTAGTGTCCAAAGATGTGTAGGTTAAATGGAGTTACAGCTATAGGAACACAGGACATGAGTAAGCCATTCATCCTCTCGAGCATGTCTTGCCATTTAATTAGATTATGGCTGATCTGTGGCCCAACTCCACATACCTTATACCTCAATATCTTTGCTCAACAAATATCTATCTATCTCAGATTTTAAATTAACAACTGTTTGAGCTTCAACTATTGTTGTGGGAGAGTGCCAAACTTCTCCCACCCTTTGGGTGAAGAAGTGCTTCCTAATACCTCTCCAGAATGGTGTGGCTCTAATTTTTAGACTATACCCCCTAGTTTTAGAATATCCATCCAGAGGAAATAGTTTATCATTAACTAGCCTGTCTTTTTCTCTGAACATCTTGAAGACTTCAATCAGACCACCCTTAACCTTCTAAATTCTAGCAAAAACAGGCCTACTTTGTATAATCTCTCCTCGTAACTTAACTCCGCGTAGTCCATGTGCCATTTTTGTAAACCTGTGCTGCACTTCCTCCAAGGCCAATATATCCTTCCTCAGGTGTGGTGCCCAGAACTGCTCACAGTACACCAAGTGCAATTTAACCAGGGTTTTGTACAGCTGCTTCATAACTTGTGTCTTTATACTCCAATCCTCCAGATATAAAGGCTAGCATTCCATTAGCCTTTTGATTATTTTCTCCACTTGCTTGTGGCATTTTAAAGATCTCGTCACCTGAAAGTCTCTTTGGACATACACTGTACTTAACGTCGTCCCACTGTACTTAACCTCGTCCCATTTATACTGTACTTAACCTCTTCCCATTTACAAAATACTCTGTTCTATTCTTTTTAGTTCAAAATGGATAACCTCACACTTGCTTACATTGAATTCCATTTGCAACAATTTTACCCATTCACCTAGTCTGCACAGTGGTTAGCACCTTTGATTCACAGCTGCAGGGTCTCAGATTTGATCTCAGCTTGGGTCACTGTCTGTGTGGAGTCTGCATGTTTTCCCCATGTCTGCGGGGTTTCCTCCGGGTGCTCCAGTTTCCTCCCACAAGTCCCGTAAGACGTGCTTGTTAGGTGAATTGGACATTCTGAATTCTCCCTGTGTACCTAAACAAGCGCCGGAATGTGGAGACTAGGGACTTTTCACAGTAACTTAATTGCTGTGTTAATGTAAACCTACTTATGACAATAATAAAGATTATTACGCTATTATCTGGACAATGCCATCTAACTTTGTAGCATTGGAAAATTTGGATACAAGACTTTCTATGCCATCATTCAAGTCATTAATGAACAATGTGAATGGGGCTGGGGCGTTCTCTCGGCCCCTGGAATTGGACATAGCGCACAGAGCCCTCGTGAGGAAGCCCAAAACGAACGAACCGCCGGGGGCCATGGTGGTACGTTTTCATCGTTTCGTAGACAAGGAACACAAGGAACACAGAAAGAATGGAGCAGCAAGTGGGAGAAATGTGAGTTGTACATTTATCAGGACCTGGGAGCGGATTTGGCCAAGAGGCGAGCTGGGTTCAATCGGGCAAAAACGACCCTCTTTAAGAAGGGGGTGAAGTTCGGGATGCTGTACCCAGCCCACCTGTGGGTCATACATGAGGAACGGGACTTCTACTTTGAAAAGCCAGACCAAGTATGGACCTTTATTAAAGAAATGAAGCTGGACGCAAATTAAAAGACACTCCAGCCTTGAAGAAGTACTGTGGCAGTGATTTGCAGTGCTGGATTGTAAAAATTTCAGTCGCTCTCTGTGAAATAACGGGCTGCGTGGATGTTTAAAGGTTGATCTGTCTTACAGGGACCTTGTTAGAGGGGGAGTTGGGCTTTGAATTTAGTTCTGCTTTTTGGGTGACTATTTTTTTTTTAAAAAGTGATTGTTTCTTCACTGTTTTTTTCTTCTTTTATTTGTTTACTGGGGAATTAGATGTTTTTCACGTGGGGGGGGAGAAAAGAGAGAGGGGAGAGCACAATAGGGAGACAGACTGCTTGATGCCAGGGGCGGGAGCTATTGAGTCAGCATGGGTCAGCTGACTCTTAGAAGCGCAGTGGGGGGTGGACAGGTGTTAAGCTGGGGCTTGACTTAGGGGATTGGGTTTTTAGTGCTGTTGCTGGGGGGAGAAGCTGCTTTGCTGACAGGGGAGGAACTGTTACTAGGGGACAAATGGGAGGTTTTGAACGGCGACAGGGGACTCGAGGAAGCGGAGGACGCGAGCTCGAGGCTGGCCTAAAAAGGATGATGGCTGGTCGGCAGGGGGATTGGAAGCCCCCGTCCAGGCTGATCACATGGAATGTGAGAGGACTGAATGGGCCGTCAAGAGGGCTCGCGTGTTCACGCATTTGAGGTAACTGAAGGCGGATGTGGCAATGCTACAAGAGACACACCTAAAGATTACAGACCGGACGAGAATGAGGAAGGGGTGGGTTAGCCAAGTGTTCCACTCTGGACTGGACTCAAAGACCAGGGGAGTAGCGATCTTGATCAAACGAGTGGCATTCGAGGCAGGGAGAATCGTGTAGGTACATAATGTTGAGTGGGAAGCTGGAGGGGGTTCGAGTGGTACTTGTGAACATATATGCTCCGAATTGGGACAGCGTGGAATTTAGGAGGCAGGTGTTAGGTAAGATCCCAGACTTAGAGCCACATAACCTGATCATGGGAGTGGACTTCACCAGTCATTGATCCGGAATTGGACCGGTCAAATTCCAGGACAGGGAGGCCGGCTGCGACAAAAGAATTGAAGGGTTTTATGGAACAGATGGGGGGGGGGGGGGTAGACCCATGGAGGTTTGCGCAGCTGAGGACAAAGGAGTTTTCCTTTTTTTCACATGTCAACAAGGTACACTCTTGCATCGGGTTTTTGTTCTGAGCAGGGCGCTAATACCGAAGGTGGTGGATACTGAGTACTCGGCAATTTCAGTGTCGGATCATGCCCTGCACTGGGTGGATCTACGGGTTAGTGTGGAGAGAGGGTAACACCCGCTGTGGAGACTGATGTGGGGTTGCTAGCGGACGAGGCGGTCTGTGGGCGGGTTAACAAGTCCATCCAGAACTAACTGGAAACAAATGACACGGGAGAGGTCTCTGCAGCGACGGTCTGGGAAGCTTTGAAGGCAGTAGTCAGAGGGGAATTAATCTTGATACGGGCCCACAGAGAAAAGGTGGAACGGGCTGAGAGGGATAGATTAGTGGAGGAGATACTCCAGGTGGTCAGGAGATACTCGGAGGCCCCGGGGCTACTGAGGGAGCGGCAGAGGTTATAGGTGGAGTTTGAGCTGTTGAGCACAGGGAAAGCAGTGGAACAGTTGAGGAAGGCAAGGGGGCAATATGAGTACAGGGTAAAGGCAAGCAGAATGTAGGCGCACCAGCTCAGGAAAAGAGGCGCAACCAGGGAGATATGTAAAGTAAAGAGTAGAGACGGTAATACTGTCCTAGACCCAGCGGGGTGAACGAGGTGTTTAAGGACTTTTATAATAAATTACATGAGTCGGAACCTCCGGCTGGGGTGAAGGTATGTGGCAATTTCTGGATCAGTTGAGGTTCCTGAGGGTGGAATAGTACCTGGTGGAGGGGCTGGGAGCCTCAATTGAGATTAAGGAAATAATCAAGGGGCTGGAGGGCATGCAGTCGGGCAAGGTAGAGGGGGCCTGACGGCTATCTGGTGGAATTCTATAAGAAGTTTTAAGAGATATCGAGCCCACTGCCGGTGAGGACATTTAACGAAGCAAGAGAGAAGGGAGTCCTCCCCCCAACAATGTTGCAGGCCTCGATTTCATTGATCTTAAAACGGGAGAAGGATCCGGAGAAATGTGAGTCATACAGGTTGATTTCTCTACTAAATGTGGATGCCAAACTGCTGGCCACAAGGATAGACGACTGTGTCCCGGGGGTGATAGGGGAAGACCAGACGGGATTTGTGACGGGCAGGCAACTCAAGGCCAACATCCGAAGGCTTCTAACTGTTATTATGATGCCCTCAGAAGGAGAGGAGGCGGAGGTGGTGGTAGCAATGGATGTGGAGAAGGTTTTTGATCGGGTGGAGCGAAATTATCTGTGGGAGGCGCTGGGAAAGTTTGGACTTGGTGAGGGCTTCATTGACTGGGTGCGGTTGCTCTATCTGGCACCAGTAGAAAGTGTGCGTACGAAACGGCTGAGGTCGGGGTATTTTGAACTACACCGAGGGACGAGGCAAGGGTGCCCCCTCTCCCCGTTACTGTTTGCTCTGGCCATAGAGCCATTGGCCAAATCCTGCCAATCAGAGTACTTAGCCACTATCCCCACTCTCTGCCACTCAACCAATTTCCTAACCATGTCAATAATTTACCTTCAACTCCATGGGCTTTCACCTTAGTGAACAGTTTCTTGTGTGGGACTTTATAAAATGCCTTCTGGAAATCCAGATAAATAATATCCATGGACATTTCCCTGTCCACTACCTTAGTCACCTCTTAAAACTCAAATGAGTTTTGAGGCATGACCTGCCCTTCACGAATCCATGCTGGCGATCCCATGTCGATTGAAATTGAGGCGTTCAGTGACCCTATCCCAGATTATACAATCCAGCAATTTCCCAACCACAGGTATTAGGCTAACCAGTCTGTAATTCCCTGGTTTCCCCCTTTCAAAATTCCCTTGTTTCCCCCTTTCACCATTCTTAAAAAGTGGAGTGACATATGCAATTTTCCAATCCAGAGAGACTACTCCTGAATCTAGGGAACTCTGAAAGATTATAGGAAAGATTAGGGCATATATAATGTGCTCCCCTACTTCCTCTAACAGCCTAGGATGTAAATAGTCATGTCCTGGGAACTTGTTACTCTTAATTTCCTAGTTACTGATGCGTATTTATGTTAATTATATTGTGTCCCTGTCCTTATCGGCTATTAATTGTTTCAGGATTTCATCCTTTCCAATTGTAAATACTGAGGCAAAATAATTGTTCAACATGTCCACTATTTCCCCATTATCAATGACAATATTGCCATTTTCAGCTTTTTGTGGGCCTACATTGCGCTTGACCACCCGCTTTCCCTGAACTATAACATTTCTTCTTATTAATTTTGATGTCCATTACAAGTTTCCTTTCATAATCATTTTTAGTAGTGGTTTGTAACCCTTGCTGTTCTTTGTATCTATCTCATTTGTACAGATCTATACTGAGTTTTTCATTTTTGAAAGCCCTTTCCTTGGTTTTATGCTGTCCCTAACCGCTTTACTTGTCCATGGCCACTTTCTTTTGTGAAGTGGGGGAGGGTCGGTGCAGAATTGATGAGCCGAATGGCTTCCTTCTGCATTGTAGAAATTCTATAAACAATTCATTAATCTTCATAATTGGAAAACAAGAGAAGAGAGAACGAAAGAGAGAGAGAGAAAGAAAGAAAGAGAGAGAGACACATGTGGTGATCACAAGTTAACCAGATGCAACACAACTGAGCGACCACTAGAGGGAGCACGGGAGAGCCAGATAAATAGATCAGGACAGGAAGTGAGGACACACTCTTCACAGCAGGGGGGCTGGTAAGCAGGACACACAGCAAGCAAAGCTGGTAGTTAGCACTGGAAGGTAGTTCTAGGTCGAGCTCTGGAAACTGAACGAACCCACAATAAAGCATCTTCTCCACACTTGAGACTGCGAGCTTTATTAAGACACGAGGAACAACACATGGTACCTAGGAGTGATTTCAGGACGCTTACGACAGGACAACTCAGCTGCAGATACGGAAAGCTCAAAATGGCATGGAAATCTCCTACTGGACATTTGACTGGGGAAGACATCGCTAATTCGAGGATGTGGCATGGATACCCACCTCAGCTGGACACGACTGGTAATGTAAGAAATGTCTGGAAAAGGTTTAAACAAATGTTCGATTTTTATCTCATAGCTAATGATGTTGCAGAAGCCTCAGACAAAATTAAAATAGCAATTCTCATCGAAGGGCCTGTCAATAGGAAAGTGTATAATGGATTTAAACACTCAAAAGGTGAAGACAGGAACAGCTTACAAACGTTACTAAACAAATTTGAAGAGTACTGTGAGAAATTTGAACAGCAAGGCATGCTCACAGTCCAACCTGCACAGAGACTGAGTGATGCAAGACTTAAAAAATCACAAAAAGATCAGGAGATCGCGAATGCACAGTACAGATCAAAAAGAAGAAATAACATGAATTTTTCACAAAGCCAAAACGCTGAAATCCAGTCCAGATCGGAAAGAAAAGGTAACTTACAACTTTTAGAAAGAAAAAAACGCTGAAATCCGCGATAAAATGGCGTCGGAGCACATTTTGCAGTCTCTGGTAAGCAAAGAACTACAAATCGCGTCTGCGCATGCGCCGGAACCAGAAGTTGCGCATGCGCCGGAACCGGAAGTCGCGCATGCGCCGGAACCGGAAGTCGCGCATGCGCAGTTTACAAAAGATCGCGGCGCCGATCGTTATGCGCATGCGCAAGCCGCGCATGCGCAGTCAAAAAACGTCTTCGTCGCGGACCGTCATGCGCATGCGCAAGCCGCGCATGCGCAATGGACACCGAACCGCACAAGGAAAGAAAGCCGATTTGCGCATGTGCAAGTCGTTCCTACGCGTGACGTCATGACGTCTGAGAATCCTGACCACGCCCACTTAAAAGGGAAATGCCCGAAAATTGAAACCAAGACACTTAAAGTGGTAAAACCAAATTTTCTTGCCTCAGAACACAGAAAAACGCCTGAACTTAAACCAACAGTGAAAAACAACTTGCACAAAACCTTGGAAAAAGCTGCCTTCACCACACACAGTGAAGCGAACAAAAAGAATTCCGAAACAACAAAAGATGATTTGTTTTTCGACGATTACCTCTCAGACCTGACTGGGTCAGTCGGATATGCTTATCACAGCATCAGCGACACGGTCGCAAAGCACAACACGAATCAACTCGTGGTAGATGAATCCAACCAAGATGATTTGGTTTTCAAAGAATACTACTCAGACATGGCTGAGTCAGTCGGATATGCTTATCACAGCATCAGCGACACGGTCGCAAAGTTCAACACGAATCAACTCGTGGTAGAAGAAGCCAACGAAGATGAAATGGGTTTCAAAGAATACTACTCAGACATGGAGGAGTTATTTGGACATGCTGATCACAGCATCAGCGACACCGTTGCAAAGCTCAACACGACTCTACTCATGGTGGATGAATCCAACACCATGGTGCCATGGCAGCTCGTCGATACATTGGATGACAGCAATACCCAAGACGAAGACGACGCCACACAGAGAGCACAGGAAGACTCCACGGAGCGAGCGATGACAGGCTCCACAGTGCGAGTGATGAAAGACGCCAACAGGGATGCAAGCAAACACTCCCGGGCGGACACCAAGCATGAACAAGACCATGAAGGTAAACCCGCTGTACCTGAGCAACCGCAAGCAGACTATGAAAGTCTACCAAGCTCACAGGAACAAGAAGAAAGAGCGGACTATGAAAGTCCAACACGCTCACAGGAACAAGAAGAAAGAGCGGACTATGAAAGTCCAACACGCTCACAGGAACAAGAAGAAGACAATGCACCTCTGCCCACTGCATGCGAAGACAGTGACAAGGTGATCACACTCAACGTACAGGATCACAGTGAGACTGACAGTTCTCAGCTTGTCTGTACCGAAGCACAGAGCGAAAACAGTGACAAGGTGCTCGCACTCGACGTACAGGATCACAGTGAGACTGACAGTTCTCAGCTTGTCTGTACCGAAGCACAGAGCGAAAACAGTGACAAGGTGCTCGCACTCGACGTACAGGATCACAGTGAGACTGACAGTTCTCAGCTTGTCTGTACAGAAGCACAGAGTCGGGCCACCCAACAGTCCAGAGAGACAACGCCAAAAGAAAACATGCAGATTTTGACTCCAGAAGAGGAGCACCTGGAGTCCACAGAGACAATGCCGAAAGAAACCATGCAGATTCTGACTCCAGAAGAGGAGCACCTGGAGTCCAGAGACATCAAACAAAAAGAAACCATGCAGATTTTGACTCCAGAAGAGGAGCACCTGGAGTCCAGTGAGATAACATCAACAGAAATCATGAAGATTTTAACTCCAGAAGCGGAGCACCAAGAGTCTAGAGAAACCACGTTAACTGAAATCATGCAGATTTGGACTCCAGAAGAGGAGCGCCGAGAGTCCACAGACACCGCGTCAAATGTGATCAAGAAGACTTGACTCCGGAAGACGAGCACCAAGAAAGCAAAGATGCGGAATCCAATTCTCCACAACTGATTGATGTCACCTGCACCGATGCAACATCAGATCATTCGCACCACTCGCGAGACGGAATGCTCAATGACTCAAATTATCCACTCGGGACACTCATAGAGTATAACAAGAAAAACAAAAGTCAAAAGAAACACAGCAAGAACAAAAACAACATGAAGCGCGACAAGACCAACAACAATAGCAAGAAGCACAGCAGAAACGAGAACGACAACAGCAAGAATAAAAGCAACATGAAGCGCAACAAGACAAACAACAACGTCAGGCACAAAGATAGCGACAACGACAGAGGCAGAAACAACAAGAATGGCAACAAACACAACAAAGTCAGGAGCAAAGATAGCGACAACAACAAAGACGGAAACGACAAAAACAGCGACAAGTACGGCAACGGAAACAACAAAAACAGGAACGACAGAAACAACAGCAATGAAACAACGACTTGTACACAATGGCACTACTTGGCACATGATGGACGATGCCACAGCACACTGCAAAACGATAACAAGACTACAAACATGTCATGGGATGACAACGAATCGCACAAACTCACGTCTGCTCCAGAACAAGCAAGCACACCAGCATCCAAGGCGGATGAGACAATAAATCAACACCACAAGCACAAAAAAAAAGTCCATGCCAGTCAACATCAGTGATGTGACCATGCAAACACCTCGGGATGACGCATTGGGTACTTAAGATAACAAGGAACACCAACAACATTCACAGCGGACTTGCAATATCAATATCACCACGTCATCAACAACAAAAAGAAAAAAAAAAAAAATGCTCTGAACAAATTCATCAAGTTTGGACTCATAAATGTGTTTATTAAGTTTGGACATATAAATACATTGGCTTTGTTAACCAAGGCAATAGCATCATCACTTGTATAGATACGCATATCATAAGTTACTGTTTTGTATAATTTTCCTTAATGATGTACAGAAACTATGTAATGAGAAAGAGGGGGATGTGGTGATCGTAGATTGACCAGATACAAAAACAACAGAGCAAACACGAGCGGGAGAGCTATAAATACACTGGGACAGGATGTACAATTTTCTTTAACGATGTTCAGAAAATATGTTAAGAGAAAAAGGGGGATGTGGTGATCACAAGTTAACCAGATGCAACACAACTGAGCGACCACTAGAGGGAGCACGGGAGAGCCAGATAAATAGATCAGGACAGGAAGTGAGGACACACTCTTCACAGCAGGGGGGCTGGTAAGCAGGACACACAGCAAGCAAAGCTGGTAGTTAGCACTGGAAGGTAGTTCTAGGTCGAGCTCTGGAAACTGAACGAACCCACAATAAAGCATCTTCTCCACACTTGAGACTGCGAGCTTTATTAGGACACGAGGAACAACACAACACACACACACAAAGAGAGAGAGAGAGACACACAAAGAGCGAGACAGACACAAAGAGAGAGGGAGAGACAGAGAGAGAGAGACACACAAAGAGAGAGAGCGACACAAAGAGAGAGACAAAGAGAGAGAGAGACACAAAGAGAGAGACACAAAGAGAGAGAGAGAGAGAGAGAGAGACACACACACAGACACACAAAGAGAGAGAGACAGAGAGAGAGAGAGACACAAAGTGAGAGAGAGACACAAAGAGAGAAAGAGACAAAGAGAGAGAGACAAAGAGAGAGAGAGAGACACACAAAGAGAGAGAGACACAAAGAGAGAGAGACACAAAGAGAGAGACATAAAGACAGAGAGAGAGACACAAAGACAGAGAGAGAGACACAAAGAGAGAGAGAGAGAGACACACACACACAAAGAGAGAAAGAGAGACACAAAGAGAGAGAGACACAAAAAGAGAGACACACAACGGGAGAGAGACACACACAAAGAGAGAGAGAGAGACACACACAAAGAGAGAGAGAGAGACACACACAAAGAGAGAGAGAGAGAGACACACAAAGAGAGAGAGAGAGAGACACACAAAGAGAGAGAGAGAGAGACACACAAAGAGAGAGAGACACACAAAGAGAGAGAGACACACAAAGAGAGAGAGACACACAAAGAGAGAGAGACACACAAAGAGAGAGAGACACACAAAGAGAGAGAGACACACAGACACACAAAGAGAGAGAGAGGCACAAAGAGAGAGAGAGACACACAAAGAGAGAGAGAGAGACACACAAAGAGAGAGAGAGACACACAAAGAGAGAGAGAGACACACAAAGAGAGAGAGAGACACACAAAGAGAGAGAGAGACACACAAAGAGAGAGAGAGACACACAAAGAGAGAGAAAGAGACACAAAGAGAGAGACACAGAGAGAGAGAGACAAAGAGAGAGACACACAGAGAGAGACACACAGAGAGAGACACACAGAGAGAGACACACAGAGAGAGACACACAGAGAGAGACACACAGAGAGAGACACAGAGAGAGACACACAGAGAGAGACACACAGAGAGAGACACACAGAGAGAGACACACAGAGAGAGACACACAGAGAGAGACACACAGAGAGAGACACACAGAGAGAGACACACAGAGAGAGACACACAGAGAGAGACACACAGAGAGAGACACACAGAGAGAGACACACAGAGAGAGACACACAGAGAGAGACACACAGAGAGAGACACACAGAGAGAGACACACAGAGAGAGACACACAAGAGAGACAGACAAAGAGAGACAGACAGAGAGAGACAGACAAAGAGAGACAGACAAAGAGAGACAGACAGAGAGAGACAGACAGAGAGAGACAGACAGAGAGAGACAGACAGAGAGAGACAGACAGAGAGAGACAGACAGAGAGAGACAGACAGAGAGAGACAGACAGAGAGAGAGAGAGACAAAGAGAGAGAGAGACAGACAAAGAGAGAGACAGACAAAGAGAGAGAGAGAGACAAAGAGAGACACACACAAAGAGAGAGCATCACAAAGAGAAACACAAAAGAGAAACAAAGAGAGAGAAAAACAAAGAGAGAAAGAGAGGGAAACAAGGAGAGAAAGAGTCTTCCAACAGCAGGTTAAAGTCCAACAGGTTTGTTTCGAATCACTACCGTTCGGAGTACTGCTCCTTCCTCAGGAAGTGCTCCGAAAGCTAGTGATTTGAAACAAACATGTTGGACTTTAACCTGGTGTTGTAAGACTTCTTACTGTGCTCAACCCAGTGCTGGCGTCTCCACATCAAAGAGAGAAAGAGAGAGAGAAAGGAAGCGAGGCAGACAGAGAGAGAGCCAGTGAGAGGGAGCAGGGACAAAAGAGAAAATGCCGAAAAATCTCAGCAGGTCTGGCAGCATCTGCAGGGAGAGAAAAGAGCTAACGTTTGGAGTCTGATGACTCTTTGTCAAAGCTAACAAACAGAGAAAGTGGGAAGTATTTATACTGCGGAGTGAGAATGAAAGATGAGTCATAGCCACAGAAACCCAGGGAAACCGGGTGCTAATGGCCATAGAAATCAATGGGAAAGAGTGCTAATGGCAGTCCCCAGAGAGAACAAAAGATGTGAAAGGTCAAGCAGCAGGGGAAACTATCAGAGGATGAACTGTAGATGAAGGGGGAAGCAAAGAGGAGAAAGGAGAAGGAAAGGTGGATAAGATTGGGGCGGGGGGGGGGGGGGGGATATATATTAAGGTAGTGATGGGCAAGCTAATGAGGCTAAAGGTAGAAAAGTCTCCTGGCCCTGATGGAATGCATCCAAGAGTACTAAAAGAGATGGCTAGGGAAATTGCAAATGCACTAGTGATAATTTACCAAAATTCACCAGACTCTGGGGTGGTCCCGGCGGATTGGAAATTAGCAAACGTGACACCACTGTTTAAAAAAGGAAGTGGGCAGAAAGTGGGTAATTATAGGCCAGTGAGCTTAACTTCGGTAGTAGGGAGGATGCTGGAATTTATCATCAAGGAAGAAATAGCGAGGCATCTGAATGGAAATTGTCCCACTGGGCAGATGCAGCATGGGTTCATAAAGGGCAGGTCGTGCCTAACTAATTTAGTGAAATTTTTTGAGGACATTACCAGTGCGGTAGATAACGGGGAGCCAATGGATGTGGTAGATCTGGATTTCCAGAAAGCCTTTGACAAGGTGCCACACAAAAGGTTACTGCATAAGATAAAGATGCATGGCATTAAGGGTAAAGTAGTAGCATGGATAGAGGATTAGTTAATTAATAGAAAGCAAAGAGTGGGGACTAATGGGTGTTTCTCTGGGTTGGCAATCAATAGCTAGTGGTGGCCCTCAGGGATCAGTGTTGGGCCCACAATTGTTCACAATTTACATAGATGATTTGGATTAGGGACCACGGGCATGTGTCCATGTTTGCAGACGACACTAAGATGAGTGGTAAAACAAAAAGTGCAGAGGATACCGGAAGTCTGCAGAGGGATTTGGATAGGTTAAGTGAATGGGCTAGGGTCTGGCAGATGGAATACAATGTTGACAAATGGGAGGTTATCCAATTTGGTAGGAATTACAGTAAAAGGGATTATTATTTAAATGATAAAATATTAAAACATGCTGCTGTGCAGAGAGACCTGGGTGTGCTAGTGCATGAGTCGCAAAAAGTTGGTTTACAGGTGCAACAAGTGATTAAGAAGGCAAATGGAATTTTGTCCTTCATTGCTAGAGGGATGGAATTTAAGACTAGGGAGGTTATGCTGCAATTGTATAAGGCCACACCTGGAGTATTGTATTCAGTTTTGGTCTCCTTACCTGAGAAATGACGTACTGGCGCTGGAGGGTGTGCAGAGGAGATTCACTAGGTTAATCCCAGAGCTGAAGGGGTTGGATTACGAGGAGAGTTTGAGTAAACCGGGACTGTACTCATTGGAATTTAGAAGGATAAGGGGGGATCTTATAGAAACATATAAATTATGAAGGGAATAGATAGGATAGATGCGGGCAGGTTGTTTCCACTGGCGGGTGAAAAAAGAACAAGGGGGCATAGCCTCAAAATAAGGCGAAGTAGATTTTGGACTGAGTTTAGGAGGAACGTCTTCACCCAAAGGGTTGTGAATCTACGGAATTCCTTTCCCAGTGAAGCAGTTGAGGTTCCCTTCCTTAAATGTTTCTAAGATAAAGATAGATAGGTTTTTTGAAGTATAAAGGGATTAAGGGTTATGGTCTTCAGGCGGGAAAGTGGAGCTGAGTCCACAAAAGATCAGCCATGATCTATTGAATGGCGGAGCAGGCTCGAGGGGCCAGATGGCCTACTCCTGCTCCTAGTTCTTATGTTCTTATAACAGCACGCTCAGCCTCAGAGAGGGGAAGGTCGGAGGGTATGGTGAACACGCGGCAAGGGCTGGGAGAAATGAGGTACGAGGGATTGGGACTGGTGGAGGGCCTGGGATGGTAGTGGTGTTGAGGGTTTGGGAGGGTTTGCGAGGGAGGGAGAGGGTTTGCGAGGGAGGGAGGGAGGGAGAGGGTTTGCGAGGGAGGGAGGGAGGGAGAGGGTTTGCGAGGGAGGGAGGGAGGGAGAGGGTTTGCGAGGGAGGGAGGGAGGGAGAGGGTTTGCGAGGGAGGGAGGGAGGGAGAGGGTTTGGGAGGGAGGGAGGGAGAGGGTTTGCGAGGGAGGGGAGGGAGGGAGGGAGAGGGTTTGCGAGGGAGGGAGGGAGGGAGAGGGTTTGCGAGGGAGGGAGGGAGGGAGAGGGTTTGCGAGGGAGGGAGGGAGGGAGAGGGTTTGCAAGGGAGGGAGAGGGTTTGCAAGGGAGGGAGAGGGTTTGCGAGGGAGGGAGGAGAGGGTTTGCAAGGGAGGGAGGGGGTTTGCAAGGGAGGGAAGGGTTTGTGAGGGAGGGAGAGGTTTGCGAGGGAGGGAGGGAGAGGGTTGCGGGGAGGGAGGGAGAGGTTTGCGAGGAAGGAGGGGAGAGGGTTTGCGAGGGAGGAGGGAGAGGTTTTGCGAGGGAGGGAGGGAGAGGGTTTGCGAGGGAGGAGGAGAGGGTTTGCAGGGAGGGAGGAGAGGTTTGCGGGAGGGAGGGAGGGAGAGGGTTTGCGAGGGAGGGAGGGAGAGAGGGTTTGCGAGGGAGGAGGGAGGGAGAGGGTTTTGGCGAGGGAGGGAGGGA